>NW_007074601.1:0-1282 GCF_000164805.1 Carlito syrichta | reverse complement strand
GCGCACACCTGTAGTTCCAGCTACTTGGAAGGCTGAGGCGGAAGGATTGCCGGAGCCCAGCAGGTCGAGGCTGCAGTGGCCAGGAGCGGCCCCTGCATTCCAGTCTGTGTGGCAGAGTGAGACTCCAACTCAAAAAAAAAAAAAAATTATTGCAGAGACAAATATATCTTATTAAACTATTCAAACTGCTCTATGAGGGTTATTTATTTTATAGATAATGAAACTGAGTGACAAAGAGGACAAGTGACTTTGTAGGACTCAAACTAGAATTTGATCTGTGCAGTCTGATTCTAGAAACTGGACTCTTAATGATGTTATCAAAAAAATGTTTTTTCAAGGAAATCTATTCTATATCACCTGGAAGCTATTCCTTAATTTCTCTTTTTTTCATGGTAAATTTTACCAGTATTAATGTGTGAATAATCATTCTTTTTAACCACTTTCATCTTACTGTGAATTTGGTTCTACAAAAAATATTATCCTCCCAATTCCACATTCCTGAGAAATTAACTTTTGATGGGTAAAATAATTAAAATAAACAGTATTAACTTTAGGATATTCAAGACTAAGAAAGCAGAGCAAAATGGTCTTTGGACACTTTGGACAATAGGATCTCATAAAGGCTGAACCAAAGGATTCAAAAAGAAATATTGGCTATCCAGAGAATGACTCTCTATGATTGTTAAGGAAAAATAAGAACAATCAAGAAAAATGAATAGATGTTGTGATAAATGTAAAATTTGTGTATACCATAACAAAAATGAAAGGTAATGACAAGGATAAAATTTGCAATGTGTATGTAAAACAAGTAATTATATCCTTGATACACAGGGTCTTTCTATTCAGGAAGAAAAATAATAAAACAACAATATGAACATGGCATAAAAGTTGAACAATTTATGGAAAAAGAAATATACATTGTTAATTATCACTATGAAAATACTTTTGTATGCATAAGTAGGCCAGCTGAGAGCACTGACTGTGTCTCCATTATTTAGACTCTAGTAATCCCTGTTACCCATTTTTTCATTTTTTTTTTTTTTTCATTAATCAGTAGTTTTTATTACGGTTTTGTGGGGTACAGTTAAGGGTAGGTGTACAATGACGTTTCATTCAGGCACCCTGTAGATAAGAAGTGTTTTCCCATCCCCCGACAGATATTTGCTACTGTTAATCCCATCCCCCTCCCCCCCATAGTTTCCCAGTACCATCCCTCATTTTCTCATAGTATTGCATTGGATGTTCAAGGTCCATTATATGAGTGAGATCATGTGATATTCGG
>NW_007074600.1:14434-25664 GCF_000164805.1 Carlito syrichta | reverse complement strand
TCTTCAAATCCTGTTGGTTCTTCACAGCAGGCATTACCCCTTTCATGAAACTTGCCCTAATCACCCTAATTCACTGAGATCTCTACCTTGGTGGTTCCATGGATGAGTATTCCTGTCTTTGATCACATGAGCCATACAATTTAGCATTTTAAAAAAATCATATAGGCTTCTTTGCTATTTCCTGTATATATTTTCCTATGTGTGGCTTCTCTGTTGGGTACTTAGATTTGGGTGAGCTTTTATAGGCCTTTTGATTTTGCTTTTTAATTGAGCTGGTAACTGAGCTGTTTGTTTCACTCATACAATTAGTTGGAAAAACAGTGGATGTCTACATGATATGACTGAGGAGCACTAGAAGAACTATCTCAAACCCCAAAACTTCTCCCACCAGGACTTTGTGGTGCCTGTGTACTCAAGGAGACATAACCCTTTGGTTCTTGTCTCTTGACAACATTTGCTATGAAAATGCAAATAGTCCTATGTTCCTGCCTCAGTAGATATCAGTAAAGAGGCCAGGAATTTTACTAAGATGCCTCAGAGGCTGCTCTGGGGAAGAGGGAATTTCAAGGAGTGCCATCCCTACTTCAACTAGAGCCACTCTACTTTTGTTTTATGGACTGAAGTTACCCTAAAACTTTATTTGCAAACCATTTAGCAGCAAAAACAATTTTTAAAAACACTTCTTTAGGGTAGTAGTTCCCAAACTTCAGTGTGCACAGGAATTCCCTGCAAGGCTTGTTAACGTGCAGATCACTAGACCCTACCCTCATAGTCTCTGATAATTCGCATCTCTAATAAGTTCCCAGGTGATGTTGCTGGTCAAGAGACTATATACAGTACTCTGAGCACTACTGCTTCAGAGGAATGTGTTGACAGCTTCCCAGAATTCCATAGGACAGGCACTGGCAGTGGGTGAGGATAGGGGTAAAGAGGGGGAGGAGAAGAACATCTCCAGAAGGGAAGTTGACTGGCTTAAAAAAAAAAAATCAGTCTGTTGATTGTTGCTTCCATCTTCATATCTGAAGTAAGAAGCCCCTAATTAGTGTTTCTGACCCCAGGGCTTTGGGCCCTAACCAAGTCCCAAAGAAGAGTTTCTCCATGCCTAGTCCTAAGCACTAATAAGAGTGTCTGCAAGACCTGTTGGTCCAGGCCTTCCTGAAGTTTTGATTCATCTCTAAAGTCATAGAACCAGAAAGGACCACAAAGACCTCATATAAGACCCTAGATAATGCTAATACATTGGTTAATGGAGTCATCTAACACAGGCAGTGTGATGCTGACATCAGAAAAGTCTAATGAGTTGGAGAGAAAGAAGCTGGCTAACTTCTAATCCTACTAAACATACATATCAATAGGATTATACAGAGGTTTACAATATAAAGACAATTTTATTGCCAATAAAAGCCTTTAATAACTCATTTTATCCTGTTTCAGGAGGACCTTATTCTTTCTGATGAAAATCCAGTCATAGCATCTCTCATTAAAAATAAAATTATTTTGAAATAAATAAATATATAAAATAAATAGCATATACATTTCATAAATAGTTTGTCCTTATGCACAGTAGCCATGCTTACATTTTAATATCATTTTCTTACAACCTACCCCATCTCCCACTTCCAATGGCAGGAAAACCGCATGTCAGGACAGATGAGAAATCTGCAGAGCCAATGCAAGGATGGCTTGCAGCAGAGCTATAGCCCCAATGATTTTCTTAATGAGACTTGTCCAAAGTTCTGTAGGTATCATCTATGGCAGATTCCTTGGTCTTTCATTTATACCCATGTCAAAGTATTTGGGTAGATTGTGGGGCAAGGCACCCCTAGCCCTTGGTAGGGGCCCCCATTCTTTGTTATGCCACCTCAGGGGAAAGAACATGAGTAAAGGAAAAAGTATATACAAAAGTCCCTCAAGCCCACCCCCCGCCAGCATCCCTCCCCAAAATAACCCAACCTTGATATACACTTCGAACAACAAGGAAACAGTTGGGTTGAAGTTGAACAGCAAGTGCTTCTCTGATATTTAAATTGATAGGAAGGAAAGATCGAAAAGCTATGAGTATAGTGCTTGCAGAGACAACCATGGGTCACAGAGGTTATACCAGAGGTCCATTACCTATAGCAGAAGAGGTCTCTGGACATGGAAGGCAACTTAGAAGGATCTACTGGCCTTGGTAAAAAGTGAGTGAATTTCTGGTGTCGTTTAGTCCTGTATCCCTCCCGGGGTGATCCGTCTTTATTCAGGGCCACATAATACTGTCTCTCCGAGTCCAAGTGTTTGTACAAGGTAGAGGCATAGGTGTTGTACCAGTTTTCTTCAAATTGTTCCCGGAAAACACATTCACGTGTGAGTTTCTTCTGTGAGGGTGAGAAAATAAAGCAGAACGCATTATGTGATTATTTCTCCCATCCCAGCTTGCTGGTGGAGAAACCCTGAAATAGCAATGGTACATTGATATTAGAAAATTTCAGTCCTATCTCCCTTTATACTGAGGTATCTTTCTTCCAAACAGCACAAAACATCTCTGTCTATATCTCCTTTATTCTTTTTCATAAGCTACACAAAAATGTTTTGGGTGAGATTTTCCCTAAAGGGAAGAGAATAGAGGAGATGGCCTCACCTGGCTCTTTGAACCCAAGAATTGCTGCTACAACCTCCCAATGCCCTGCTGGCACCCACTGAGCTTTCTCCCTACTTAGGACTAATGATGTTCAAATCCATTGAGATTACAGTCAACTATGTCAACTGACAGGCAGAGGTCTCAGATCTATATAAAGCTCCATGGGAGGTGAGCTGTGATCTCTCCTAATGAAGGGTCTCAGGCCTGTCAGTTGGAAAGCTCAGAAAAGATCTCCTTGAAAAGCTTCTCCAATCTGGCTACTTCAAGCTGGCAGCGCCTGGGTTTCTTGCCTCTGTCCCTTCTCACACTTAATTCGGCCGCCATACTACTTACTGGGGTTGCCGATACCAAGTGCTGGGGACAGGTCTATCTCTTAGGTGTCAGGAAAATATGTGTTCTGATTTCATGGGGCGCAGGCAGCCAGAAAGTATGTTCTGTGACTCAAAAGCCAGAGCCAGGAGTCGGGATCCCTGAAAGGGTTAAGGTCAGCAAATCACTCACCATTCCCCAGTGCTGGGCTAGCTTCCAAAACAGAAAATGCACTGTAGTCAGCCCAGTCCTAGTTGGGGGCTTAGGGCTGTCACCAGACCCTGGAACCCTCATTCTTCATTTGTTTGTTTCATTTGGCCTTTGGGACTCAGCTGAAGCAATCTGGAAATCAGGGACTGTGTTGTTAACCTCAGAATCCTCAGTTTGAAAGCCAGCTCTTCCATTGCCTATTTTTTCTGCCTGCTAGTCTGCTACTACCCTGGGTACCCATTAAAATTCAGATGTACTTCATGAAAGGGTTAATATCCCAAGCCCTGACCACCTACTAACAAACCAGCACAGCTTAGTATTATCATCAGAGTTGCTGGCCAGCTAATGGAAAAGACAAAAGCAAATGCATCCCAGGAAAGCTTATGTTTTGGTAAGGGTTGAATGAAAGTGTTATGTAGCAATACCCTGAGCAGCCAAGAAATAACTAGAAGACACTAAACCTTTATAGCTGACAAAAGTGCTTTCAAGTGCTAGGTAAGCGTTTTTATACTTTTGTCTTACATTATCCAAACCCTCGTGGTAATAGTTTCCAATGAAAAGAAAATCTTAAACTTACCGACCCAAATAGTTCTCCTCGCTCATTCATTCCTAGGTACAGGCCAGAGTCTACTCCTCGGATGCTGATTAGCCCCACAGCCAGGCTGATAAACTCCAGGATTCCTATGGCAAAAAAATGAACAACATTCCCATTACTGACATCAAGCTAAGAGAAAGCTGTTGAGGTGACTAGAGCTACCGGTCATCTATCCCCAATTGGAGGCCAGCCCTGTGTGCCTTTGGTAAATTGCCTAACAAAATCATCTTTTGCAGCAAGAATGGAACCTCAGAAAAGGAACTCAGTTTCTCTGGGCCTCAGTTTTCCATATACAAAATGGAAGAAACCATCTCTACCTCTTCAACACTCTTAGGCATATTATGAGGAAGAGACCATGAGAAGGCTTTGGCTACAAATAGTTCCATAATTACAAGGTGCTATTGCTGACAAATACCACCCTTTTCAAGAAATGGAAGGACAGCTTTCTAAGAGTAAGAATGAGGCCAGGTTTTTATATATTTCCCAAAGTCACCTCCTTCTTCCCTAGCTTTACCTTGCTGTCCTCTAGGTTGAACTTGTTGTGTACCCTCTCAGCTCCTATATCCTGAAAGCTACATGAGGCTGTCAACTGCCTGTAGCTGACTCTAACAAAGCCCTCACAGGTCACTCACTAAGTTTGCTCTCCCTGTTTATGGCAGGAGGCAAAACTTGGCTTCGTGAGAGCTTTCTCCTAAAAAGTGTTCTCAGCTAGTACTCCCCCAAGCTGACAAGCCTGTCATTCTCCCCTTCTCGCTTGAGAATTTTAAGTTTATCCACGGTGAAGAGTTGGCAGGTGGTACTAGGTTCAATATGGATTTGAAATGTTGCAACTTTAAGGTGAAAGGGAAGGAAATCATAAATGTCTTCTAGCTGACAAGGTTAGAGGTGAAGATTTGAAAATGTTTTCAGGCCGGGCTCGGTGGCTCACTCAGCCTGTAACCTCAGTACTTTGGGAGGCCCAGGCAAGTGGATTGCCTGCGCCCGCGGGTTTGAGACCCGCCTGGGCAACTTGACGAGACCTTGTCTCTACAATACATCAAAAAAAAATTAGCCGGGCATTGTAGTGCGCGCCTGTAGTTGCAGCTACTTGGAAGGCTGAGGTGGAAGGATCACTGGAGCCCAGCAGGTTGAGGCTGCAGTGGCCAGGAGCGTGCCACTGCACTCCAGTCTGGGTGACAGAGTGAGACTCCAACTCTAAATTAAAAAAAAGAAAGAAAGAAAGAAAATGTTTTTATTTACCCAGCAGCAGTAGGAAGAAAAAAAATCATCTAAGAGGGAAAAGGACTCAGAACTGAAATCCTGGTGATACTCAAGACTACAGTTTTGTCCTAAGACTGTATATCCATTATCTGGATACAGATATAATAGTCTACTAGATTGTTCTTTGATATTCCTGTCTCTTTTCACGTTTTTCAACTTGCAGACCAAAAACTTGATATGATTGTTTGAGGCATCCAAAGATATTATGCAATCTTATAGCTGGCTGCCTTTCTTATCCATAAATGCAATTATTAAGGGTAATAATATTCTATGTAATCTACATAGGGAGTGTAACTGATTTCTTAAAGATAAAAAATTTTAAGTGTTGGCTGGGCACGGTGGCTCAAGCCTATAAACCCAGCACTTTGGGAGGCCGAGGTGAAAGGATTGCCTGAGCTTAGAGGTTCGCGACCAGCCTGGGCAACTTGGTGAGACCTCATCTCTACAATAAATAAAAAAATCAGCCAGGCATGGTTAGCGCACACCTGTAGTTCCAGCTACTTGGAAGGCTGAAGTGGAAGGATTGCCTGTGCCCAGCAGATAGAGGCTGCGGTGGCTTTGAGTGTGACACTGCACTCTTGCCTGGGTGACAGAATGGGGCTCTGACTCAAAAAACAATTTTTTTTAAGCAGCTGATTTTCATTTTTGAGTTGGAGTCTCACTCTTTGTCGCCCAGGCTGGAGTACAGTGGCACACTCAAAGTCACCGAAGCCTCTATCTGCTGGGTGCAGGCAATCCTTCCACCTCAGCCTTCCAAGAAGCTGGAACTACAGATGCACGCCACCACGCCCGGCTTAAGTGGTTGATTTTGAAATCAATTTCAAAGTTCACAGATTTCCCAGTCTCCTGTAGAACTTCAGTGACTCCAACTTGGTGTTCAAGTGTGGCAGCTTTGGGGGCACATGTTTCAACAGCCCACTCAGATCTATTAGGAAGATGTAAAGTTCTTCTGATGCCATTCTATACAACACTCAGGGTTTGGTTTTTGGCATTTAAATCCTACAAGTTTTATTCTCAGTCTGTTTGTTACTAATTCATATAGTACAAATAAAAAAATCTTAGGAAAAGAAATGGACACAGCTGGGCTCGGTGGCTCAGTCTGTAATCCCGTGCCTTTGGGAGGCTGAGGTGAGTGGATTGCCTGAGCCTGTGGGTTCGAGACCTGCCTGGGCAACTTGGTGAGACTTCATCTCTACAATAAATCAAAAAATTAGCCGGGCGTGGTAGCGCACGCCTGTAGTTCCAGCTACTTGGAAGGCTGAGGCGGAAGGATCGCCAGAGCCCAGCAGGTCGAGGCTGCAGTGACTGGGAGCGGCCACTGCACTCCAGTCTGGGCGACAGAGTGAGACTCTGACTCAAAAAAAAGAAAAAAAATAGAAATGGACACAAGATGGTAGGAGGTGAAGGGAAAATATCTAGTGCCAAGCAGGGGTTAATCAGACACTGATTTAATGGACCCAAATCTCCAGTTGCACTGCACAAGGTTCTGCTTTTGGTTCTGCCCTGTTTAATATTTTAATAAATGACTTGTAAGAGGACATCAGAGAACTGCTTACCCTACTTCCAGAAGACATACAGCTGAGAGGGATGACACAATCAAGATCCATAGAGATTTCAAGAGGATAGAAAAATGAGCTGGCTTCAACAAAATATGCTTAATTAGAATCAATGTAAAGTTGTGCATCTTGATTTCCTAAACCAATTTTCTAAGGTGTTTTGCATTTGGAGTTTTTTTAGATGAGGGTGAGTCTCAAGTACAGATAGTTGAGTTAACTGTACTCTTTAGTTCATGGACTATTATTATAACTGGTCTGTGCAAGGGCTTTTGAGTTATCTCTTTATCTTCATGCCCTATTCCTATCTGCCTCTTTACTTCAAGCAACCATGTATATTTTCTTGAAAACGTGTACTGTTACTTGGTTTTCCTGTGTGTTTTAATTATATGCAAATCTGTTCATCTCTGCAAGGGGGAGACGTGGCTTAGCAAAATATACACAATGATGACTTAAGAGAGCCAATCGAACAAGGTAAGCTCAGCGTGATGAGTAATTAGTGAGATTATTGAAAAGCTAATATAAAACTGGTCATATAAAATAAAAATCATAGCTGGGCTCGGTGGCTCAGCCTGTAACCCCGCACCTTGGGAGGCTGAGGTGAGTGGATTGCCTGAGCCCGCGGGTTCGAGATCCACAGCTGGGCAACTTGGCGAGACCTCATCTCCACAATAAATCAAAAATTACCTGGGTGTGGTAGCGTGCACCTGTAGTTCCAGTTACTTGGAAGGCTGAGGCAGAAGGATCGCCAGAGCCCAGCTGGTCAAGGCTGCGGTGGCCGGGAGCGGCCACTGCACTCCAGTCTGGGCGACAGAGTGAGACTCCAACTCCAAAAAAAAAAGCTAGAGTAAAAAAATAGAAAAAAATGTCACATGTTTTCATTCATATGTGGGAGCTAAACAAAGGTGGAGATAATAGACACAGGGGTCACCAATGAGGAGGTTCAGCAACTACCTATGGGGCACAATGCTCACTATCTGGGGGATAGGCCACCTGAGATCCAATTGCCCCATCCATGTAGCAAACACATATATGTACCCTCTGAATCTAAAATAAAAATGTAAAAAGCCAAAAAAACAGAATAAAAATGGGGAAAGGCTAACGTGATCTTAGACTGCACTGATAGAGGTCTACTAAGTAGCATAAGGAAGAGAATTGCCCCACTCTGCTTTGCCTTGGTTAGACCACACTGAGAGTACTGTGTTTAGTTCTACTGTGCTTAGAGAGGGATATGGAAAAAGAGGAGCATGTTCAAAGAAGAGTGACCAGTATGGCAAGGAAACTAGAAATCAGGTCATGAATCAGAGCTGGTTACTAAACTCTGAGGGACACCAACCTAGGGGAGCCTTCAGTTCTTTGCTTTGCTCAGGCAGATTACTCCTGAGCTTCAAGTCTTAGTTTTCTCATTCTCTAAGTATCTTATGTTTCTGACCACCCTGAGCTCATTAAGTAGCAGAGGGCAGCTTGTGATCTCGCTGTCCAAGACCTGGAATAAGAACAAATCATGAAACCTAAGAGGTGTGGCCATTTGAGTCACCACGGTTTTTCTCCAACTCTCTGTTAACCCTGATGCCAAAGGACAGATCATACAGAAAGTCATTTGGGTTGTGTCCAGTAACAGGGGTCTCCAACAGCTGAAATAATCTCTGCCCAGCTGTCTTTGGGCATCATTTTCCTTTGCCAACTTTCCTATTAGCTGGATTCAAACTGTGGGAACTCAGTGGCACATGATGATGGAACAGATATTCCTAAACCTTCTCCTGAATCCCAGCCAGCACAAAGGGGGAGAGAAATCAAGCCATTTTCATATTTTCCCAGCTACGACTGGGCAGGGGTGTTAACAGCATAGTGTTGAGGCAAAGTATTAAGTAGATAAAGTTTGTCCTTAGTACTCTCACCCCTTCAAGGGCCAGGACTTCCCTCTACTCTGTCTCATCTTGACCTGTCCACCTTAGGCCCTGGCCTTTTCTTGACAATTTCCAGACTCTTCTTACACCTCTCTCCCTAGGGCCTGAACAAAACTGATCTGTCCTGGGCCCCACTGCTTCAGAACCTAGCTAGATGATAGACTAATGTGTCATGTAATCTGGCTCCACAACTTGCCTAATCTTCCTCAGCCATCCTTTCAGACCTTTGGGGCCAAGACAGTGCTGCTTTGGCATCTTGCCAAATAAGAACCAGATCACTAAAAAACCAAAGCAGCTGCGTGAGTCTGCTCTATCCCACCTGGTGAGAGGCCTCTCCTCCAGTCTGGCTCTCAAGCTCTGCTCTGCCAGTCCACAGGTGCCCCTCAGGAATGTCAGAATCCCTGTGAACCTCATGTAAACGCCACCAGCCAGGAGAGGATTGAAATACTCCTGGCTACTGATTGCGGATGGAGAGTGGGGAACATATGCTGTGCCAACAGGTTATTATTTGGAGTCGGGGCTGCTCTTGGGCTCAGCCTGACTTGTTCAGAACACATGGATTCCAGGGTAATCCTTGGGGGCCCTGCTCTCCAATTACAACAAATAGCTATTTACTTTACATGGCCTTTGGAGACTACCTCCTCCCCCCAAGCAGAAATCTATAATATTTTATATCTTAAGTCTGGCCTACTTTACCCTGCTGGAATGTTGACTGCTAAAGCACTTATGGAATGTTAAAGTTTCGATTTATTGAATACCCTGGCTGATTAACTCAAATGTGGAGAGAGGACAGAGTTCGCAAACTCAAACGCCACCTCCTTCTGTGCCAAAAGCTAAACTGAGAAAGAGTAAGTGTGTGTTTGAAAGTTGGCAGGGAAGGTTACAAAGAGACAGCTTTGACCAGTTATCATTCCTTTACAGGAAATATGAGGAATTGCCAGGAAGTCCGGGAAGGAGGAAAGGGAAAAGGTGATACAGAGGTGGTCTCGGGCAGTGTTTTTGTTTTTTTTTTTTTAAGGCAAAATTGAAAATGAAGCAGTCAGTTAAGCAGCAGTAAAAACATCCCTTCCTCCTGCAAGTTTTATTTCCTTTGGTTTCTCCTTAAACTTAACACCCTTAGCAGGCCTGGGAGATGAAAAGAAATCAAGATGTGTCTTTAGGGAGGTAATTAAAGACCACGTATCCCAAGAGCCTATTACTGATTTATGTTGATCTTGCAGGTTATTGGGCTCAGCTTAGGCACAGAGTCAGATAAACACTTGGAGCCTCTGGGAACTGTACTCATAGTTTCTCCACCTTTGCTGCCCCACCCCGTATTTCTCCATCATATCATTACTTTTCTTTTACACATCAAAAACGATCTACCCCAGTATCTTTTAGACATTTTGGGAAGCCTCTGAGGCCAGGGTGGAAGTCCCACTCCTTATGAAGAAGAACAAAAGGGGACTACAAAATCACAGGCAATGAAAGGGAAAGGAGCCAAGTTAACACTCCCTCTAATTCCCACCCCACCTTATCACCCTTTTGAGGACCTGCTGCAAGTTTATACAGACACCTGCACCCCTCCATTGCCCCTCCCAACCTACTGTACTCCAGCTCTCTTTGAGTACATTTTTCCAAGATGACATAGACCTCATTAGGGTTCCTGCCTATTCCCAGCAAGGAAGACCAACCCTGGCCCTAAGTTGTTTGCTAGGCTTAGCATTACAGCAACTGGCCCCATATGTCCCCTTTTTTACTATGCACTCCAGATGCTAGTCCAGTAAGTAAGGCGCGAAGAAAAGGAGGATGAGGAAGTTGGGGAGGGAGTAAGAAGGAGGGTGGGGAAAAAGAGGGGAAGCTTGTCATGTTTGAAGACAGGTAGAGCCTCTTACTGGTTTAGGGGTAGAAAGTGGTCTTCTTGGCTTATAAGGGTCCTTGGGAAGAAGCATAGGGCATTGGAGGATGGTAGAGAGGAAAAGTAGTTGTCATAGCACCTCTATGATGACTTAGTAGAACATATGAAATTAAAAATAAAAATGGCAAATTACTGAGGAGTGAATATATTTGCTTAGAAACTGAATGATCTCTGTTCCAGGTCAAGGTTTATGCTAATTGTGTAGTTAGTTCTCTATGTGATAGGCAGCTGTGTTCTTTGAACTATCTGCATAGTGTAAGTCAGGCAGAGACAATCCTGGATGGAGTTTGGACGTTTCTTGCCCTGGACCCAGGAGATACCTGTTTCTAGGTCCGAGAGTGGGCCCAGGACTGTTTCGTCACTGAGACAAGGCGTCCAGAAGTAGTTTCCTAGATTCCCTGATACCTAAGTCGTGCCGTGTTGCCTGGATTGGCTCCTACCCTGGGCAGAAAGACCCCCGAGGTAGGCACGTGTCACAGCTGTCAAGTCTCTGCTGGCCAAAAGCGATTCGGGCACGGACCGCCCGCCCATAGCCCATGCAGGATACTGCTCCAGGCAGTCGGCACCAACAACCCTACTACCCTAGAGGTTCGGGCCGCACTACAGCCACAGCTCCCGCTCTCATAGGCGAGAACTCCCACCCCTCTCCCAGCTTTACTTGCTTTTATCCAAGGCTCAGAGTCCAGCTCCCAGAACTAGTCCCTCTCTCCCGGAGTGAGAGGGTTGGGTGGGAGAGAAGTCACACTGCAAGGCTCCCCCGCCCCCTCCCGGGGGCGTCCGAGGGTGCCAGGCGCCCTGGGGTGCCAGGCGCCCTAACGCTGCGCGGCTGAGGTCCGCGCGGTCTCGTCCCGCTTCGACTGGCCCGGACGGCTCCAAGCC
>NW_007074600.1:0-14414 GCF_000164805.1 Carlito syrichta | reverse complement strand
GAAGATCTCCAGGTGGAAGCCGGTGCGGCAGTACAGCTGGCGGCGCCGTAGGATCCCCTTCAGGTGGGCGAAGTCTGTGGGCGAACCGCGCTGCAGTTTCCCCTCGATCTGGCCCAGGCGCTCGTTCAGGAAACCCGGGGAATCAGCTAAGGGCACATTCCCCAGAGACGAGGAAAAGCCGTGCAGATCCCAGTCCAAGGAGGCGAAGACGCCCCCCACCTCCGCCATGTCGAGGCCGACGGCGGCGCGGGCAGTGCGGGGCCACAGGGCGCGAACTGCCTCTACCGGCGGGCGCGGGCGACTCGGTGGCGCTCGCTCGCTCCTCTCTCTGCCGAGCTGCAGTCGACGTCTGTTCGCGTCCAAGGAACTTCTCAGCGGCGGGGAGCGTGGGGCAGCGCGCTCCTGACCTTGCTCTCAGTCAAAGGGCCGCTTCCCCTCTGCATCCATCTCCTCTGGCCTCTCATTGCTGGCTTCGCCAAGCTATCAGATGCAAACGGCACTTTATATACATACCCACTCCCCTTACATTGACATATTGGATATTTAAATACAAGCCACACCTCACTGGCATCCCTTTGGAGACTGGTGTGTGGGATCTTTTTTTTTTTCCTTCTCGTATCCATTTGGCTCTTTTGGGGAGAGGGGGTTGGGGGGGGGAGAGAGAGCGAACTTCACTCCCTCTTTTATTATGAAAAAAATGGCAGGAAAAAGCTACACATTGCAGTGAGGCATAACTGCTTTTGGCAGGTTTTTCTTAAACTGCTGATGAAATAACGGAGGCCAGTGCGTTGAGGCCGTTGGCGTCCACGGCCACTCAGGCCTCTTCCGTGGAATTTGTCTGCCTGCTGCGTGGGGGCCGTCCCCCCCTCCCACGCATCCTCGGGCTGCTAGCCCTGGGAAAGTGCGGCGAGACTACGGCGGGGGGAAGGGGGAAGCGGGGAGAGGGCGATTCACGCGCTCCGGGTCCCCTCTTGTTACCCCGATGGTCGGAGGCTGCGGAAGGGGCGTCTGGCCCAGGACAGAGGCTCCCTGGTTTCTTTGTTCCGCACCCCTCCCCCAGTCCCACTCCCCACCTGTATAGGTCCGCGGGGGACCGAGCGAATGCAGTTACAAAATTTAGGATTAGGGGTGGTGGTGGTCCCTGCAGACACCAAGGCGGGGACCTTAAGGGGTCTGGGAAGAGCAGGAAACCCCACAGAGGAAATAAGACTTTTAAAAAGGGACGTTACAGTTTAGGAAAAGCCATGGGTGGGGTGGGATAAGAGATAGAAAGCGATACTTTTGAAAAAATGATCTCTGCTGACTTTCTGGGCGCGCTTTTACAAGACTCTCCAGAGCACACTAGATGAGAGGCCATTGGAAGCCTGGTGGGGGCTTCCCCTCATCCCGTTTCTTGTTGGAAACAGGTGTTTCCTCGCTCTGTCCTGTGCCCTGCTCCGAAATATTCTATCGGGAAGAGCGGCAGTTGGAGCGGGAACCCGCGGCAGCCAGGTCAACTGGCAGTGTCGAGAAGACTGGGGAGCAGGTGCTGGGCCTGCCCAGCACCCCTGCACCTCTACCCCGCACCTGAAACCGGGGGCCCTTCTTGGGCCCTGGCACTTGGTGTCCCCCTTGCCTGTTAAACGGCGTTTTTTACTTGTAGTTTTCACCCGCAGCGGACTCTGGCCGCCTTTCCAGGCTCCCTCGGGAGAAGCTGAACACAGGGAGTCCCGCACCACCCGCCCTTTGCAGCGCCTCCTGCTGGAGACCCCACATCTTATAGTGAGTTCGAACTCAGGGTCACCACCCGATTCTGCTCAATTCATTTAGTGCAATTCGAGGTCCTGCTCCCGGGCACTCCCACGTGACACCCATGCTCAATCCCTGGAACCGTAGCAATTCTCGGTTTGGAACATCGTGGCTTGCTACCAGTGTGCCTCCCTAGTTCAGACTGAACCTTCACAGCCAAGCCCAAGTCTGGCACACAGGCGCATTCAGAGGTAACCTAATATGCTCCCGGTAGATGGGAACACAGACTCAAGTCATCTTTCAATTATAGGAGACACAGAAAGGCAAAAGGTATCATTCATATTGGAGTATTTATGAATAAAATGGTAGGCATCTGGGGTTTGCTATTAAATAATCCAAAGTAAGAAGGCAGAAGGAGTAGAGGTGTAGATGCAATATTGCCCTTGCATTGCTACTTCTTGTAGCTGGATGATGGCTACATAGGTGTTTACTATACTTAATATATATGAAATTATATATGACTATATATGAACATTTCCATAATAAAAACCTTTATAAAATGGAACTGACATAAAACAGCAACAAAGAAATCACCACTTCCTTCTTCGAAGAGTTTGTGAATTTAGTGAGAAGGTGGGGAAGGAAGGGCAGAGGTTATGACAAATACATAAATGGTTAGAATACAAGACAGTATAAGGTGCACACTCCTATGTGGATCCAGAAAACAGAAAGAAGACTAATCTGGGAGGTATGTTTTGTAATGAATGGTCCTTGAAGGGAAGATGGGAAAGATTTGCAAACTCAGATGGGACACTTCCAGGAAAGGGAAAATAGTAACAAAGCAAAGCAAGTAGAACAATTTTAATTAGTAAAGCCCACTTCTTGGGATTTTTAGTGAGTGCCAAATGATATAGTGTAGACTTAATTGCGTTGAGAAGCATGTGATATAAAGGTTTTAGATGTCTCTAGATGATATAAGTTACATACTGATAATGGCAAAGGTTATTTCCTCAACAGTCACTTCAGGGGATTTCTGCATTCTTTGTCCCCCAGCATTCCCAAAGTCGCCAACCACAGCTGGCAGAACTGCAGTTTTCCTTGATGAAAGATCAGAAATATAACATTCCATTGCCCATCCAGAGTACTTTTGAGATTAAGCTGTCTGATGATTCTGTTTTAAATAATGTTCCTATGAAGCATTCCAATTGACAGAAGTTATTTAATTTTCACAAACTTGTAGAGTAGGAGGTGTCATTATCTCCATTTTAGAGGCGAGAAAATAGATGGGAGGTTAGGTGTCTAGTACAGAATCATGTAGCTGACAAGTAACAGAGTCATAAATTGATCTCAGATCCACTGGGGACAAATTACTCTCAACTCATAGGATTTGGGATTATGAGAAGATCATGTTGAGGACAGTGAGATTTCAGGATATTGTATGTAGTTCAGTTTGCAGAAAATTCTTAGCAGGACACAAGCTTAGGCCAGGGTTGTGTCAGATATATGGAATGAGAGGGAAATTTGCAAAACAAAGAAAAACAAACCCTCACTGGATCCAGAACATCATTTATAAAGTGAAGGTAAGTGTATCCCTTCACAATGGTATTGTGAGGATGAAATGAAAGCACTGATGGAAAGTGCCCAGCATTGTGTCTGCCACATGGAAGACAACCAACACATATGAGACTACTTCCTCCTGTTCCAATACCTCACAGGGTTGATGGTAAAAATAAAGAAACTTACATGAAAAGGACATGGAAAACAGAACTTGGGGGGAAAAAAGGAGTTCTGACTCAAGCTATAAGTGACCAGAGGCTGGGGTGGGGGGGCGTAGAACTGTCAGACTCTGCTCCTTGAGGAAGGGAAAGGTGATGCTAATAATGCTGATGCTCCCCTCCCCCCACCCACCCACATCCCCGGGAGGTGGGAAAAGATATCTAGAACTGTTATTGTGCCCGGTTCTTCATTTTCCGGACAATTTATAAATTTTTTTACTTCCTAATTAATCTTTCCTAAGGGCAGAGGAGCTGTATTGCTAGGAAAATCCTGCAGGTGGCACAGTCAGTGACATCAGTTGTTCCTACCGAGTACTTCTGTAGTTGTGTTAAGCACTGCCCTGGGCACATTACATACATTATCTCCTGTAAGCCTTATCACAACTCTAAGGAACACTAGTTAGTTTTATTCCCATTTTACAGATGAGGAAGCTGAGGCCCAAAGAGGTTCAACAACTAGTAACAGAGGTAGGACTTAAATCCAGATAGTTCTTAACACTTGATATTACATTAGTACTTAACCAAAACACTAGGCTGCCTCAATCAACTTACCTCAAAAAGCACTCGTATTTCTCCTTTGTCCTCTGTTCCTGCCTCCCCTCTCCTTCTGCTTTTCTTGCTTTATGTGGACAACAGTATAGGGCAGTGGTTGAACACTCTACCTGCGCTGTCAGACTGCCTGGGTTCATAATCCTAGCTTTAAGCCATTCTATGTATTGAAGCCTCAGTTTCCTCTTTGGTATGATGCAGATGATGATGGCGGTCATCACTTCACAGGGTGGTTGTGAGGTTTAAATGAAATAATACACAGAATACACTTAAAACTGCCCAGCACATATTAAGTTGTCATTGTTCTTAATATTATTTATATTCTGCTTGGCCCCAGCCTTAGTTCCTTCCCAGATTTCCTCAAACTATGCTCATTTTTTCATAAGAAGAAGATGAACTAGATAAGAACACTGGCCACTGGCCTGCCGAGTTACCCCAAAGCAATCAATTCCTATCCTATTAATCTTTCTGTTTACTACTGGGCTAGTCTTGTTCTCGCTGGGCTTTAGGAGGCCAGACTCAGAAACAGGGTGATCACGTTCTCAGCCCTGGGTGGGTGAGAGATAGTGAGGGAGTATAAGCCTGGGGAAAAAAACCAGGAAACTGCTCCTTTATATAATTCCATTTATTGAGCATCTTAAGGGCTAGGCACTTTTCTAAGTGCCTTGCATTTAAGTCATATCATACCACCATAAAGAAGATGCTATTATTACCCCAATGCTTAATTGACTGTGAAATTGAGGGCTAGAAAGAATAAATAACTTGCTCAAGGTCATACAGCGAGTACGTGGTGGGGTGACCTTCCGACTTGGAGTCTGGCTATAGAAACCATGCTGTTGATCACTACACTTCTTCAAAAGAGCTGGGGCCTTATTCAAAAGAGAACATAGTATAACATGACCCAATTATATTTTGGACAAGAAAAACAATAAGTCTTTTTTTTTTTGCCTCAGGTGATCTATGTATAGAGTTTGAGAAGTCTGAGAAAGTCAGACTACCTTCCATCTTCCCACCCCCAATTCTAGGGCCCAGAGAGGAAAGAAATTCTATTTGGCTGGCCCTCCCTTTCCCCATCTCATCTGTCTGGTCAGTCTCCAGCAGTGACACTGAGCCACAAGTGTCCTTTGTCTCTGCTGTCATTCTTCTGTGGAGCCTACCTGTAACGGGGGTGGGTAATGGACCATTTATTCTGGCTGTAGCTTGACATTAGTCGGCAGGTGATGACATCTTTGTGAAATGATCTGTTAGTTCTCTGAGAGGAATAGGACACCATGGAATGTGGCTCTAACCCTGGCAACCTGGGTCATTTCTCAACCTGATATGTGTGACAGTGTAACAGCAAGAGTTATGGGTTTAAGGTGTGAATAAATGCATGTAAGTATGTGAATCTACAGGCAGCCCTTGCTAATTTGCATGGAGAATATACCTGACAGCGAAGCTGGGTTCTTTGAATTCAAAATTACTTCCTGTTTTTACCTGAGGTGATTATTTTAGCCCACCAGCCTGAGGGAGACAGAGAAGCCTGGTAGGTGGCACCCCTGAGGCCCTAGTTTCCTTGGAGCCTTGCTGAGGTGGCCTTATAGCATCTCTTACACAGAAGAAGGGAAAAAGCAGGGTATTGAAATCAGTTCCTTGCTTCCTGGCTATGGCCTCTGATTAGGACTGTCTCCTTGCTTTGCCTCTTTCTACATAAAGTTACTGGACTTCATCCTGTTCTGGGAAGGATTTGAATTTCCTTAGTTACTGCTGACTTTTGGGAAATGTGCCATTATTCACTGAGTTTGAAGCTGTAGGACAGGACTCCAGGGCCTGCCTTGCTCTCAGAGCTGCAGGTGCCACAGGTTTCCTTAAGGATAGGTTGTCTAACTTTTAGCAAAGAAAAAAAATCTCGAAAGGTCCAAGGTGTGGAATAGAGTTAGCAAGGATGTGTAGTTAGTAGTCAGTAGTCACCTGAGCAAGTTGCTAGGAAGAAATGTACATTCTGATGGAGGTGGATTGTGGTCATAGCTCTCACTGAACTCACTGTACATAGGTTTGGTCAAATTATTTCTCATCTGTGGGCCTCAATTTTCCTAACTGTGAAAAAGAGGGTTGAACTAGATCAGTCTGTCTCAAAATGTTGTTTTATTTTTCACTTAAGTAGCCATAATGACAGAGGAGAGTGAAAATTAAATTCCTAACATGGGTAGGGAGAGGGGTAGATGGGGAAACCCAAAGCAGTCTACCACCAGCTCCAAGTGTTTTTGAGATCTCATATTTTATCCTAAAAATGTGTACAAAGTTTGTATTCTCCTCCATGATATAGCTGTATTTGTTTTCATATAAAAATGTTTTAAGCCGGGTTCGGTGGCTCAGCCTGTAATCCCGTGCTTTGGGAGACTGAGATGAGTGGATTGCCTAAGCCCGCGGGTTCGAGACCCGCCTGGGAAACTTGGCGAGACCTCATCTCTACAATAAATCAAAAAATGAGACGGGCGTGGTAGCGCGCACCTGTAGTTCCACCTACTTGGAAGGCTGAGGCGGAAGGATTGCTGGAGCCCAACAGGAGAGGCTGCGGTGGCTAGGAGGGGCCACTGCACTCCAGTCTGGGTGACAGAGTGAGACTCCAACTCAAAAAAAAAAATGTTTTAAATTTCTTATACTCAAGTAAAATCGACACTCCAGGAAAGCATGCTATGTTTATCCTGTGACTTCGTAGACTCCTTTGGCACACTGCCGTGGACACCCAGGGATATGTATACTCCAATTTATTTATTTATTTTTTATTTATTTTTTTTGAGTTGGAGTCTTACTCTGTTGCCCAGGCTGGAGTGCAATGACACTCTCAGGGCCACCACATCCTCAACCTGCTGGGCTGAGGCGATCATTCTGCCTCAGCCTTCCAAGTAGCTGGAACCATAGGTGTGTACCACCGTGTCCAGCTAATTTTTTGATTTGTTGTAGAGAAGAGATCTTGCCAAGTTGCCCAGGCTGGTCTCAAGCCCCTAGACGTAGGCAATCCTCTCACCTCCGCCTCCCAAAGTGCTGGGATTACAGGAGTGAGCCACCATGCCTGGCCATACCCCAATTTAAAAGTTTGGGAGTAGATGTTTAAGATTCTTTTCTTCTCTAACACTCTGTGGTTCCATGACCTGGGAATACACCTGTGGTGTCTTTGATAGCTGTTCCCTAAAATGCTGGAGGTTTTTTTTTTTTAATGGCTGTATTTGAATATTCCACTTTATAACCATTTATGCCAAAAGAATGAAAACCCCTGATTTTGTTTCCAGAAAACTATCTTCAGTGTGTCTTTGTTGAGCCCCAACTACAGGCTCAGGCTTTTACTAAGTGTCCCTGGGGAGGTCAAGAAGTATTCTTATGGGATTAATTGTGGAACCTAAACTAGTTTACATGAAGAAATAGGGGTTAAGGATTGACTGAGCTAAGTGTTCAATTGTGTGGTGTAGATTTAAAGTGCTGCTGAAGATTGAAAAGTGGAAGACTGATGTGCTTCCTGAAGGAGGTGATACTGGAGTGGAATTTTGAAGACTGAGTATGGCTCAGATAAATGGAGTGAAGGAGGAGTGGCATTCCAGCTGGGAGGAAGGCTTGAGTAAGGTCTGGAGACTATGAGGATTGTGGCATGCTCAGGCCTACGCCAGAGTTTTGCTCAGGGGTGGGAGAAATGGAAAGCTGAAATGGGGTTTTTCTCCCCTTGAGCATGAATTATGAGCTACTTATACTGGTATACTGGTTTTTTTTTTAGATTGGAAAACATAATTTATTTAGAAATTAGAAGAGATTCACCTCCCCAAAGTAGGGGAGGGGGCCAAAACTAGGAAAACATGGTGACCATAGATAGCTCAAAGAGCAATGTAGCCAGACCAGAATTTAGTAAAGCCAGGATACTGTCTTTTTTAATAGAACGTTGTGACAGGGCTGAACCTCTCTCCTGTAGGGAGTAGGAAATCCCTTGGACAAAACAAAACAATCCTCAAAAAGGGAGTTGGGGGAGAGTGGAGGAAAAAAGATGTCTGAATGGCTTCATATATTGTTTTCTAATTTAATCTGTGATTAGATGAGGGGTTATTCTGTAAGCCATTAGATTTCTGGTCTTTTGGGTGCATGTTGTTTCCCCTGGTTTTCTTTAATTTATTATTAAATGCACATTTCAGAAAGCTCTAATTTTGTCTTAGTTAAAACTGAAAAGAAGAGAAAAATTTCCACATATTATTAAAAAGGTGTTGGGAGCAGGGTTGGCTAAAGGTGTCATTGTGTCCATTGGCAGCTGGGGCCAGTGGTGCCAGAACAACCTTAGAGCAGAATCTAAGGAGGACACCCAAGGAGGACAGAGTTTGTGGCAAAGGGAGGTTTCAGCAACAGGCCCAGGGATGAGTAATTTTTAGGCCAGCAGTCAGGATCAAGGAGGCCTGGCAGCAGGCAAGAGATAGGTGCCCCTACAGGGAGGCAGATTCAGTATCTAGGGAGTCTGGCAGCAGGCTGGAGATAAGGGTCTAGGT
The DNA here is from genome assembly GCF_000164805.1 of Carlito syrichta. Classification (NCBI taxonomy): domain Eukaryota; kingdom Metazoa; phylum Chordata; class Mammalia; order Primates; family Tarsiidae; genus Carlito; species Carlito syrichta. Next base: position 5,863 of record NW_007074600.1, on the reverse strand, counting down.
AAGGAGCTGGCATCAAAAAAGACCAGCTGCAAGTGGCAGGGACACATTACCAATATGCTAGAAATCCAAACAAAGTAAAAATATTAATATAACAGAATTAAGGAAGTGACAAGAGAGATTGTAGGCAGAAATAGATGAGTTCCAATTTCTTCATCTTTGCTACCAGAGATCCAACTGATAACATCCAAAATTTAAATATGTAAATTTATCCAAAAGACTCCAATTGCCAGAAAGGACCTAGGCTGAATAGAGATTGTAAGGATTGGCAAGGAACCCTCCCTTCTCTCCCCAGTCCATTGCTGGAAGAATTTGGGTACCTAGGGAACTACATGGCCTCAGATATTAAGGGAGTTGATCAGGATCCCAATCATAGGAACTGGGTACAAGGCAGATACCTCTATACAAGACAAAGGACATGAGCCCAGTTACTGGAACTGGATTTTTGAGATGAGAGCAGAGCCAGATGCCACTTACTTAAGCCTCAACTGATGAAGCATGTATGGAAATATATTTCCTTCTGATTCAGGACAGCATGAATTCAGAATCTGAGTTTAATAGAGATGAAACAAACCTACTAGTGAGGGTTAGATAGGGCATGGAGCTGGACAGGTCATCACAATGCTACCCAGACAAACTTGCATAACCATGCTACCACTTACAATCTGCAGCAGAATTCAGTTATATGCTTCCCCCATCCTCCCCCCAACCTCTGCCTCCTCCCTATCATCCCAGAAAGGGAGTATAAAACTGTCCTTGCCAGGCATTGGCTACACTGACTCTTGACTGTCTTGACCTCCCCAAGCTCATGCCTTTCTTGATTAGCATTTCAGGCCCACAGTGGAGGATGAGATCACCCTGGTGTGAGATGAGATGACAGTATCATGACTTGGCTGACCATAAAACAATTGTTTTAAAGCTAAATTTTGTAATCTTATGGTTTACCCAAGGGGTTGTGTGATTCAAACAATGACCATGAAGCTATTTGTAAAATTGTGACTTTCTCCTGAACCAAGTGTGGATTTAGAGAATGGTTGAGTGAGTAGGGGGAAAAGCTGAGAGCTGAAGGAGTCAAGCAAGACCCAGATGGTTCCAGGGTGAGACCAGCACTCATAGTTTCTCTTAATGTGACAGGAGTCTACTCTTCCGCAGATATAAACAAGCTTTGTCTTTTCAAGTGCCTTGATGATTTCCAAAGCCGAGGGTGCTTAACCCACTGACCTCAACCTGGAAAAAGAGAGAAAGAAAGTCCCAGCAGGAATTGCTCAGTCTCCTAAACTGTAACAGGGGTCATCTGGCTGCTTGCATGGGGCGGGATGACTTGCCTGCCAGCGAGGGTTGGGGCTTGGCTATCCAGGGGGCTGACAGTCTTGGAATTAGATACATACTGTAACTGGTGGATCTCAGGCTCTCTTGGAGCCCACGAGTGAATTTGTAGAAGATATGAAATATCAGGTAAAGAGTTGTTAGGTACTGGATGCGGAATTAGGCAGATGTGTGTTTGACTTCTGGCTTTATCACTTACTGGGTATGTGACCTTGGGAAAGTCATTTAATCCTCTCCAATTATGTCTCTTTGGGTACAAAATTGAAACAATAATTGAAGCTACTCTTAGATGACTGTGAAACAAAAATGTGATAATATGTGAAAAACAGTAGTTTCCCCTTCTTCGTGGTTTTGCTTTCCTTGGTTTCAGCTACCTGTGGCCAACTGTGATCTGAAATATTAAATGAAAAATTCCAGAATTAAAAAACCTTTTATGTTTTAAATTGCATGCCATTCTGAGTAGTGTAATGAACTCTCATGCTGTCCTGCTCCGTTTTGCCTGATATGTGAATTATCCCTTTTTCCAGGTGTCCATACTGTCTATGCCATCTGCCGTTAGTCATTTAGTATCCTTCTGGGTTATCAGACTGACTGTCGCAGTTTCTCAGAGCTTGTGTTCAAGTAACCCTTAGTCTACTCTATAATGGCCCTAAAGCACAAGAGTAGTGATGCTGGCAATTTGAATGTGCCAAAGAGAAACAATAAGGTGCTTACTTTAAGTGACAGGGTGAAAGTTCTTGACCCTGAAAGAGAAAAAAATCATATGTTGAAGTTGCTAAGATCTATGGTAAGAATGAGTATTCTGTCCATGAAATTGTGAAGAAGGAAAAAGGAATTTGTTCTAGTTTTGCTGTCATACCTCAAACTGCAAAAGTTAAGCCACAGTGCACGATGCATGCTTAGTTAAGGATGTTTCAGGCATCCACGGTGGCTGAGGGTGTGTGTCTTGGAACACATCCCTGGATAAGAGGTTACTACTGTGTGTAATATATGAACAAATGAGCTACATGTATAGTCTGAAGGTCTCACAATGAATTAATAACACATAGCATTATAAATGTCAGGAACCTGAAAATCCAAGAGAATCTGTCAAAAACCTCCCTGCACTGATAAAGGACTTTGGCAAAGTCTTGGGGTTCAAAATAAAAGTGCAAGGATGGTCACGTTCTTATACACCAACAAGAAACAGGCAGAGAACCAAATAAAAAGCATAATCCCATTCACAATAGCCACACAAACACCAAAAAAAAAAAAAAAAAAAAAAAAGAAAAAGAAAATAAAGAAAGAAAGAAAGAAAAAGAAAAAGATATAACTCGGCATCTTCCTAACCAGAGATGTGAAAGATCTTTACAGTGCAAACTACAAAACACTGCTCAAAGAAGTCAAAGAGATGACACAAACAAATGGAAAAATATTCCATGCTCATGGATAGGAAGAATCAGCATTGTTAAAATGTCCATCCTACCAAAGGCAATCTACAGACTCAACACTATACCCATTAAATTACCAACATCATTCTTCTCAGACCTGGAAACAACAATACAGAAATGGAATGGAAAAATAAATGACCACAAATAGCCAAAACAGTCCTTAGCAAAAGAAACAAAGCAGGAAGTATCACATGTCCAGACTTTAAACTTTACTAAAAGGCTACAATAATCAAGCAACCTGGTATTAGTACAAGAACAGGCATATAGACCAATGGAACAGGATAGAGATTCCAGAAGCAAAACCTCAATTTCTCAACCAACTCATCTTCGACAAAGCCTCCAACGACAATCACTGGGGGGAGGAGAACCTATTCAGTAAATAGTGCTGGGACAACTGGCTGACCACATGCAGAAGAATGAAACAGGACCCTTACCTATCACCATACATGAAAATCAACTCCAAATGGATCAAAGACCTAAACGTAAAACCTCAAGCTGCGAGTATCTTAGAAAACACAGGAGACACTCTTAAGAAATCAGAGTAGGCAACCAATTTCTGATTACAACCCCAGATGTTGGCTGGGTACAGTGGCTCAAGCCTGTAATCCCAGCACTTTGGGAGGATGAGGCAAGAGGATTGCCTGAGCCCACAGGTTCAAGACTAGCCTGGGCAACTTGGTGAGACCCGTGTCTACAATAAAAATAAAAAAAAATTAGCTGGGCTTGGTAGCACATGCCTGTAATTCCAGCTACTTGGAAGGTTGAGGCAGAAGGATCAACTGAGCCCAGCAGGTCAAAGCTGCAGTGGCCGTGAGCATGCCACTGCACTCCAGCCTGGGCAACAGAGTGACTCCAACTCAAAATAAAATAAAATAAAATAAAATAAAATAAAAATAAAACCCCAGATGTTCATGCCATAAGAGATAAGATAACAAGTGGGACCTCATCAAACTGAAAATCTTCTGCAAAGAAAAAGAAACCATCAAGAGGGCAGGTAGACAGCCCACTGATTGGGAAAAAAATATTTGCCAACTGTATGTATGACAAAGCCCTAATATCCAGTATCTACAAGGAACTCAAATGTGCTGAAAGGAAAAAAACCAAACAGCCCTGTTAAAAAGTGAGCAAAAGACATGAATAGACACTTCTCAAAAGAAGATATATGGGCAGCCAACAGACACATGAAAAAACACTCAGCCTCATTAATCACAGAAATCAAAACCACATTGAGATACCACCTAACTCCAGTAACAATGACCATCATTAATAAAGCAAAAAATAACAGATGCTGGAGAAGATGCGGAGAAAACTAGTTCAATCTCTATGGAAAACAGTGTGGCATTTCCTAAAAGAACTAGAAATTGAACTTCCATACAACCCATCAATCCCCCTTCTGGTAATATACCCAGAGGAACTTAAATCACTCTACAAAAAAGATACCTGCACACGCATGTTTGTTGCAGCTCTATTCACAATAGCAAAAACATGGAACCAACTGTGCTGTCCATCAAAACTGGACTGGATAAAAAAATGTGGCACATATATATGATGGAATATTACACAACCATAAAGAAGGACAAACATATGGACTTCGCAGCAACTTGGATGGATTTAGAGTCTATCATAATCAGTGATTTATTACAGAAACAAGAACTAAGTACCACATGTTCTCACTCATAAGCAGACCCTGAACATTTTACCATAAAACTATAAGAAAGGAATTGGCAGTATCTGGAAACTGCAAGGGGCGAGAGGGTGATGTGGTGGTACATAACATTAATAAGGGTACCTGAACACAAACCAAGCAAAGTGGGCACCAAAGGGAGGCCCAAACTTTACCTGTACGATGACCACTTGTATACCTAATCCTGAATTGTACCCCACATCTTTAAAATAAAATAAATAAATTTTTAAAATGTCAGGGCCCTTGTAATTAGTGGATTTTTAAATTATTTTTTATTTCCCTGGTTGTTTGTTTGTTTGTTTGTTTGTTTGGTGAGTCAGAGTCTCACTCTGTCGCTCAGGCTGGAGTACAGTGGCATGCTCATGGCCACCACAGCCTCGACCTGCTGGGCTCAGGTGATCCTTCTGTTTCAGCCTTCTAAGTAGCTGGAACTACAGGCATGTGCCACCACGCCCAGCTAATTTTTTTTCGATTTATTGTAGAGACAGGGTCTCGCCATGTTGCCCAGGCTGGTCTCAAACCTGTGGGCTCAGGCAATCCTCTTGCCTCAGCCTCCCAAAGTGCTGGGATTACATGCGTGAGCCATCGTGCCTGGCTAATAGCAAAGTTTTTGAAGGATGGAGTGAGGTGGGTTAGAGTGACTTTGCAGCAATGCAGAACTATTTTGTGAATGTCTGCTTTGTTCTTGCCTGACTTTTCCCCTTCTATCTACCCATTACCTTTACAAAGAATGAGAAACAATGTGTTGTGGAGCAGAGTCAGACATATGGAATGCTATGGCCTAAATATGTCCCCCCAAATTCATGTGTTGAAATTTATTCACCAATGTGATAATATTAAACGGTGAAGTATTTTGGAGATGAGTATGTCATGAAGGTGGAGCCCTCATGAATAGGATTAGCAACATTATAAAAGTGGTTGAAGGGAATACCCTAGGCCCCTTTTGCCCCTTTGTCATGTGAGAACACATTATTCAAGGTACCATCTTGGAAGCAGAGGCTGAGCCCTTACCAGACACTGAACCTATTTTGGAATGTCCAGTTTCCAGAACTGTGAGAAAGAAATTTTATTACTTATAAATTGCCCAGATTGTGGTATTTTGTTATAGTAGCTGGAATGGACCAAGACATAGGGCTTAAACCCTAGCTGTGTCACTTACAGGCCTTGGAACCCCAGATGCGTCAGGTAACTTCTCTGAACTTCACTTTCCTTGAAGGGATTTTTAAAAAATAGTTGAAAGACATAATATATATAACATGCCTGGCACCTAAATACACAGAGAGGATTTTTTGTTCAGAGATTTTGGGTTTTTAAAGATGTGTGGGTTAGCTAAGACTGTGAAAGGCTTGTCAATACTGCATTATTTCAAGGATTTGAAATACACACACACACACACACACACACACACACACACACACACACATTT
>NW_007074599.1:24887-26119 GCF_000164805.1 Carlito syrichta | reverse complement strand
AGTGCTTCGGGAGGCTGAGGCCAGTGGCCAGCCCTAGCCTGCAAACCACCACCTAACCAGGCACCTCGGTGAGACCTCGTCTCTACCCTCCATCCCAATTGAGTTGGGTTTGGTACTGCACACCTATCATTCCGGCTCCTTGGAAGGTTGGGGAAAGACTGACCAGAATGTGGAGCACCAAGTCTGCGGTGGCTGAGAGAGAGCTACAGCCCTCCACCCTGGTTGACAGATTGAGACTCTGATTCACAGGAAAAAAAAAGGAAAAAGGGGAAATAAGCATCCATTTGTGGATGGAGTTGGGATCATCGTGAACAGACAGGGATCATTTGGAAAGGAGGCCCCAGTCTTGGACCTATAGTTCCTGAAAGACTGGATTGACAGACAATTGAGCTATGTCTTTGGGAGGCTGAGTCAGGGGACCACTGGAGCCTGGGTGTTCAAGACCAGCTTGGGCCATGTAGAGAGACCTCGTCACTGCCCAGAATGCAAACACTGAAGTCACACGTGTTGGTGCCCACAGTCCAGGCTACACGGGATGCAGTGCAAGAAAACAGATGGATGACCCTATAATTTGCTGTATAAACAAACATTGCAGCTTTGCCGGACCATTTTCATTGCTCTGTGCCCGATGGCTACACTAGCCTGGTGCTGTCTGTTCCTTGAGGTCATACATGTCTTTCCTATGGGGCACGAATGTGGAGGGTGGAGGCAGGCTTTCTGGGGCATGTAGCAAAATGAGTGGGACCGACGTGGCCAATGACCACCTTTGAAACTCTGGCAAAGGCCAGGCTGGAAAGCGCCTTTTCCTCTCCCATCCCTAAGGGTGACTCCCAGAGCTGGGTGGCAGTGATGGCGGCAGCGGTGGTGGTGATTATTATTATTTGGAGTCGGAATCCAGCTCTGTCACCCATGCTGGAGTGCAGGGGCATGCTCATGTCCACTGTGGACTCCACATGCTGGGCTCAGGCAATCTTCCTGCCTTGGTCCCCTGAGTGACTGGAACAACAGGCCTGCCCCACCACGCCCAGCTATTCTCTTGATTTATACTTGATGGGTGAATCGAGGTCTCACCCTGTGTCCCGGTCTGCTGTCCAACCTGCAGGCTCAGGCCGTCCAGTCAGTTGGGCCTTCCAAGGGACAGAATGCCAGGCTGAGCCCCTGAGCATGGCCTGTGGTTTTGGTGGCAATGGTAGTTAGTATTATTATTCTGAGTCAGAGTTCCACTCTGACAG
>NW_007074599.1:22351-23586 GCF_000164805.1 Carlito syrichta | reverse complement strand
AGGGACATTTCTTTGCTCCCAATTCCATTTTTTCTGGCTCAAAAGCCAGTCACACTTTGAACTAACCATGCACAATTGAGAATCTTTGTGCGATTCTGAAGTTTTTGGAGACAGTGTCTGGGTCTGTGGACCAGGCTGGGGCCTGGGGAAACTACTGTCGTTCATCACCAGGCTTGAAATCATGGACTCTGGTATTCCTCCTGCATCAGCCTCCTGAGTGGCCGGGAAGACGGCCACCTCGTCCCCAGATGCCCTGTTTGGATGGGTGTGGAGACGGGCTTTCCCTGCATGGCCCTGGCTGAACTTGGGCTCCTGGGCTCAAGCCATCTTCCCACCTCAGACACCCAGAGCACTGGGATTCCAGGCATGGGTCGCCATGCCAGGGCTTCTGTTTCGTGTTTAACGAAGTATTGAAGCCAGACTTGGGTGATCACCTTCATCATCTCACAGGTTTGGGAGACAGAGCCCAGCAGCCAGCCTGGGCCCACAGACCGAAACCCACTTGGGCAAGTTGGCAAGATCTCATCTCTACCCTCCATCACAAATGGGTTGGGCATTGTCATGTGCGCCTGTGTTTCAGGCTCCTTGGAAGTCTGGGGAAAGGCTTACCAGAGCCCTGCAGGCCTAGTCTGTGGTGGCCAGGAAAGTTCCACTGCCCTGCATCCTGGGTGAGGGAGTGAGACTCCAACTCTGAGCCCCATAGGTGGAGGCACTGGGAGACACAATCGTGCCGCCACAACCCAACCTGGCCTACGGAGAATCTGGCAACAAAAAAGACACCTCCCACGTGCATCATGACGTGCATCCATGGCTCCCCTGTGAAAGGTCCGCGTGGGAAGGGGACGATGGAGTGATCGGGAAAGGAAGGGGCCCTCACCATGAATGAAGGAAGGAGACTGGGAAACTGGAACCGGGGGGGCCACGGTGTTTCCAGATTTCCTTGATCACTCTGTTCCTATAGGCCACCCTAACGGGGGACTGTCTCATACGTGAGCTCACAGAGTTTTCGCATTGGGGCACAAGTCTAGAGGGTGGAGGCAGTCCTTCTGGGGCGTGTGGCCAAATGCATGGGATGAGACCCTTTGAAATATCCCGTGAACAACAGGCTGGGAAGTACCTTTTCCTCTCTCATCCCTGAGGATGACTCTTCACGCTGTGTGGCTGTGGTGGTTGTGGTGGTGGTGATTATTACTATTTGGAGTCGGAATCACGCTCTGTCAATCAGGCCAGAAAGC
>NW_007074599.1:20790-21458 GCF_000164805.1 Carlito syrichta | reverse complement strand
CTCCACCTGCCTCATTCCCCAGCATGAACCCGCATGCTCCTCCCAAGGGCTGCCTCTGGGAAAGGGAGTGCATGATGCTCAAATCATCGGTGGAGTGGTGACGGCCTGGCAACTTATGCCTGTCTCTTAGTGAGGAAAGAAAAGAAAAGAAAGAAAATAGAAAGAAAGAAAGAAAGAAAATGTAAGTCAACAAAGAAATCCATGCTCTTGCAAACCTTCTTCCCTAAGTCCTTCCCCCACGCCCCTCCACATAGGAGGTTCCCCGTGCTCAGCACCCTCCAGCCCAAACCACACCAATGGCTGCCACCCTTTGGAGCAGGAGTTCCTGAGGCTTCCTGGTCATGTTCTTGCCGGCTCTCTCTATGAGGGGAGAAATGTGCCCCAGGCAAGCTGACCCTTCAACTCGGCAATGAGGACCTTCTGCCAAAATAGTCCAGGAACACATCCCTCATGTGGGGGCATTTCTTCTCCACAATTCAACTTTTCCTGGCTCTAAAGTCAGTCGTCCTGTGAACACACCGTGCGCAGATGAGAATCTGTGTATAATTCTGATATTTTTGGACACAGGGTCTGCCTCTGTGACCCAGCCTGGGGTCCAGGGTCACAAATGTCGTTCACCACCAGCATCAAAATCACGGGCTTTGGCCGTCTTCCCACCACACTCTCTG
>NW_007074599.1:14562-19733 GCF_000164805.1 Carlito syrichta | reverse complement strand
CAGGTCGATGACCTGGGACCCATGATCGTAGTGCCGTGCCCTATCCCAGCAAACAGAGACCCTGGGAACACAAAAGACGCCTCCCACATGAATTATAATGTGCATCCACGGCTCCCAAGGGAAAGGTCCATGTGGGCAAGGGATGAAGGAGTGGCCAAGAGAATAAGGGCACTCCCAATGCCTGAAGGTAAATGACAGGGTGTCCGGAACCTGGGTTGGCCATGGCTTTGCTGGACTGCCTTTATTGCTCAGTGCCTGATGGCTACCCTAGCCTGGTACCGTCTGTTTCTTGAGCTCACACACCTCTTTCCTGTGGGACACAAATGTGGAGGGTGGAGGCAGGCTTTCTAGGGCAAGTGGCCAAAGGCGAGGGACAGACGTGCGCAATGGCTACCTTTGAAATCTCCCATGAACGACAGGACAGAAAGTGCCTTTTTTCTCCCATCCCTAAGAGTGACTCCTCACGCTGGGTGGCAGTGGTGATGGTGGTGGTGGTGATTCTTATATTTCGAGACAGAATCCTGCTCTGTCGCTCATGCTGGAGTGCAGGGGCACACTCACAGTCACTGTAGACTCCACATGCTGGGCTCAGGCGATCCTCCTGCCTCAGCCCCCAGAGTGACTGGAATGACAGGTCTGCTCCACCATGCCCAGCTATTCTCTTGATTTATTCTTGATGGCTGAATCAAAGTCTCACCCCATGTCCCTGGCTGGTGTTGAACCTGCAGGCTCAGGCTGTCCACTTGCCTGGGTCTGCGAAGGAAAGAGAATGCCAGGATGAGCCCCTGAGCATAGCCTGTGCTTATGGTGTCAGTGGTAGTTGGTATTATTCTCAGCCAGAGTTCCACTTTGTCACCCAGGCCAGAGTGCAGGGAACCGCTCTCAGCCGCCCCGACCTCCACTGACTTGGCTCCAGTGATACTCCCACCGCATCCTCCCGAGTGGCCAGAATGAAAGTCCTGAGCCAACAAGCTCGGCTCATGTTTTTTGGCTTCTTGTAGAGATTAGGTCTCTCCAAGGTACCTGGGCTGGTATCAATCCTGGCGGCTCAGGCCATCCTCTTGATTTGGCCTACCAAAGTGCCAGGATGACAGGTGTGAGTTCCTGCTCCCAGCATACACACCCCTATTGAGCACCCACCTAGTGGCCTGCTCCCTTCCAATGACTGGGACCACAGAGAGGGCAGCCGCATTCACCCACTTAGATCTTCCCGGGGGGATCACCAGGCACATGAGTGTCTCTTTGCCTGGGCAGCCACCCCTCCTCCCATCTCATTCCCCAAGGTGAGTCCACAATCTCCTCCCAGGGGCCACCTCAGGGAAAGGGAAGACTTGATTTTCAAACCTCTGATATGGTGGGACAGCCAGGGGATTCACGTCTGTCTCCTTGGCACACAGAGAGGTCAATATGGGAATATGGCTGAAACCCCAGAACTCAAGACCAGGCTGGTCACCATAGCAAGCACCCACCTCGACCCCAAGCAAAACCCAGAAAACCTTGGGTGAGGGCAGTCCTCTGCAGGAGGATTGCCTCTGGCCCAGAATTCAACACCAGGCATTAACACCAGGATGTCAACCAAATGGAAAGCTATGATCACAGAACTTTGGTAGGGACAGGCTGAGAGGATGGCCCGAGTTGGGCAGTTTGAGAGTAGCTGGGGCAACTGAGTGAGGAGAGAAAAGGAAGAAAGAAGGAAACAAAGGAAAGAAGGAAGGCAAGAAGGAAGGAAGGCAAAAAGGAAGGAAGGAAAGAAGGAAGGAAGGAAGGAAGGAAGGAAAGAAAGAAAGAAAAAAGAAAGAAAGAAAGAAAGAAAGAAAAGAAGGAAGAAAGAAAGAAAGATAAAGAAAGAAAGAGAAAGAAAGAAAGAAAGAGAAAGAAAGAAAGAAAGAAAGAAAGAAAGAAAGAAAGAAAGAAAGAAAGAAAGAAAGAAAAAGAAATCCATTCTCCTGCATACCTTAAGCCCTCAGGTCTTCCACCCTACCCCCTCCACATGTGAGGGTTCCCCAAGCTCAGCAATTCCTGCCCCAACCACCCCCAATAGCTGACCCTTTGGTGCGGGAGTTCCCAAGGCTCCCCGACCGGGTTCCCGAGGCTCTCCTCTATCAGGGGAGAAATGTGCACCAGGCAGGTTTGCCCACCCACTCAGCAATGAGGACTTTCCACCAAGAAAGGCCAGGGACACTTCCCTCACCTGGGGACATTTCTCTGCCCCTAATTCCATTTTTCCTGACTCTAAAGCCATTCTCCCTGTGTACTAACCATGCACAGGTGAGAATCTGTGTACGATTCTGAAGTTTTTGGAGACAGTGTCTGGGTCTGTGGCCCAGGCTGGAGCCCAGGGAAACTACCCTTGTTCACCACCAGCCTCGAAATTGCAGGCTTTGGCAATCCTTCCACATCAGCCTACTGAGTGGTTGGGAAGATGGGCACATTGACCCCAGAGTCACTTTTTGGATGGGTGCAGATACGGGCTCTCCCTGCATGGCCCCAGCTGACCTTGGGCTCCTGGGCTCCAGCCATCTTCCTACCTCAGACTATCAGAGTGCTGGGATTCCAGGCAAGGGCCACCGTGTCAGTTCTTCTGTTTCATTTTTGATGAAGTATCGAGGCTGAACTCGGGCGCTCAGCTTCATCATGTCACTGCTTTGGTAGGTAAAGGCCAGCAACCTCCTGAACCCAAGGGCCAAGACCCACTCGGGCAACTCGGCCAGACCTCATCTCTACCCTCCATCCCAAATGAGCCAAGTATGGTGGTGTGCACCTGTTTTCAGTCTCCTTGGAAGACCAGGGCAAGACTCACCAGAGCCCTGCAGGCCTAGTCTGTGGTGGCCGGGAATGATCCACTACCCTGCAGCCTGGGCGATGGAGTGAGATGCCGACTCTGAGCCCCATAGGTCGAAGCCCCAGGAACTATGATCATGCTGCTGCACTCCAACCTGGCCCAGGAAGACTCAAGTGACAAAAAGACGCATCCCACATGCGTAACAACATGCATCCCCAGTGAAGGGTCCACATGGTAGGGGGACTATGGAGTGATCGGGAGATGAAGGGGCCCTCACCATGGCCAAAGGTGACTGCGGCATTGCTGGATTGCCTTGATCACTCTTTTCCCATAGGCTGCACTAATTGGGGGCCCTCTCTTCCGTGAGCTCACAGGTGTCTTTGCCTTGGGGAACAAGTCTGGAGAGTGGAGGCAGGCTTTCTTATCCACATGGCCAAATGCATGGAATGAATGTGCCCTGTGGTCACCTTTGAAATATCCCATAAACAACAGGCTGGAAAGTGCCTTTTTTTCTCCCATCCCTGAGGATGACTCCTCACGCTGGGTGGCCGTGGTGGTGGTGATTATTACTATTTGGAGTCGGAATCACGCTCTGTCAACCAGGCCAGAATGCAGGGGCATGCTCATGGCCACTGCAAACTCCAACTGCTGAGCTCAGGCGATCCTCGAGCCTTGGTCACCCGAGTGACAGGAACCACAGGCCTGCACCACCACACAGCTAATATTTGGAATTAATTTTTTTGGCCAAGGCGAGGTCTTGTCCAGTGTCCCAAGGGCTTTTTGAACCCTCAGGCTCAGGCCGTCCACTTACCTGGGCCTCTGAAGGGCCGCAATGCCATGCTGAGCCCCTGAGCCCCACCTCTGTTGGTGGTGGTGGTGGTGGTCGGTATTATTATTCTGAGTCAGAGTCCCGCACTGTCACACAGTCCAGAGCACAGAAGTCTGCTCTCAGCCACCACAGCCTCCATTGGCTGGGATCCAGCAATCCTCCCATCGTGGCCTCCTGAATGCAAGAATGACAGCCATGTGGCACCACACTTGGTTCATTTTTTTGGCTGCTTCTAGAGACGAGGTCTCGCCAAGGTGCTGGGGCTGGGCTTGAACCCGGGTCCTAAGGCCATCCTCTCACCTCAGCATACCAGAGTGCAGGAATAACAGGTGTGTGTCCCTGTGCTGGCCCCCACACCCCTCTCAGGTCCCATTGCAAGGCCCTCTGCCTTCTGATGTCCCAGGAACCCATCAGGGGTGGCCATAGCTACCCGCTGAGTCATCCCCGGAGAGAGCCACTGTCACAGGGGCATGTCACCACCAGAGTGCCCACACCTCCACCCACCTTGTTCCCCAGGTTGGACCTGCATGCTCCTCATAAGGGCCACCTCTGGGAAAGGGAGGGCAAGACTCTCAAATCATCAGGGGAGTGGGAGTGGACTGGCAACACATGCCTGTCTCCTCAGCAGTCTGAGAGGCTGAGATGGGAAGGTGGCTGGAGCCTGGGAGCTAGAGATCAGTTTGGACATCATAGCAAGCCCCCTCCACAATCCTCAGCAAAAACAGATGCATGGCAGAAGGATCACTTCTGGTCCAGGGTTCAAGACCAGGCAGGAGGACCAGGATGTCGACCAAATGGAAAGCCTGTGATCGCGGCAGTTTGGGAGGCAAAGGTCTAGAGGATGTCCCTATTTAGGTGGTTTAAGAGCAGCCTGGGCAACTTTGTGAAGAAAGAAAAGAAAAGAAAGTAAGAAAGAAAGGAAGGAAGGAAGGAAGAAAGGAAGGAAAGAAGGAAGGAAGGAAGATAGGAAAAAAGGAAGAAAGGAAGAAAGAAAAAAGAAAGAAAGAAAGAAAGAAAGAAAGAAAGAAAGAAAGAAAGAAAGAAAGAAAGAAAGAAAGAAAACTTGTTAACTAAGAAATCCACTCTCCTGTAAACCTTCCCTAAGTCCTTCCCCATGCCCCCAACATATGATGGTCCCCATGTTTGGCACCCTCCACCCCCAACTCCCTCAATGACTGCCACCCTTTGGTGCGGGACTTCCTGAGGCTCCCTGACTGCATTCCTGCTGCTCTCTCTATGAGGGGAGGAATGTGCCCCAGGCAGGCTGACACTTCGACTTGGCAATGAGGACCTTCTGCAAAAAGGTCAGGGACACATCACTCACTCAGGGACATTTCTTCCCCCCAATCCCATTTTTCCTGGCTCTAAAGCCAGTCGCCCTGTGAAAACACCGTGCACAGTTGAGAATCTGTGTATAGTTCAGATTTTTTTGGAGACAGGGTCTGGCTCTAAGACCCAGGCTGGGGCCCAGGGACACAAACATCGTTCACAGCCAGCCTCACAATCGCATACTGTGGTGATCCTCCCGCCTCAGTTTTCGGAGTGGCTGGGATGATGGGC
>NW_007074599.1:9683-14542 GCF_000164805.1 Carlito syrichta | reverse complement strand
TGAAGAGACAGGGTCTCTTTGCATGGCCTGGGTTGGCCTTGGGCTCCTCAGCTCCAGTCATCCCTCCCCCTAAGCCTCCCAGAGCACTGGAATTCCAGGCGTGAGCCACTGGGTCAGGCCTTCTGGTTCGATTTAGAAGAAGGATCGAGGCTGGGCCTGGGGGCTTAGCCTCATCAACCCAGTGATTTCAGAGACCTAGTCCAGCGGCCGGTCCGAGCCTGCAGACCAAGACCTGCCCAGGCACTTGGGCGAGATCTCATCTCTAACCTCCATCAGTAATGAACCAGGGGTAGTGGTGTGTGCATGTCATTCCAGCTCTTCAGAAGCCCGAGGTAAGTCTCACCATATTCCGACAGGTCAAGTCTGCAGTGGCTGGAAGAGATATACTGTCTTCCACCCTGGGTGACAGAGTGAGACTCCAACTCAAAGAAAAAAGGGAAAAATATAACAAATAGAAGAGCATCCATTTGTGGATGGAGTTGGGATCATAGTGAACAGAGATCATTTGGGTAGGAGCTCCAGCCTTAGGCTACAGTTCCTGAAAGACAGTGGATTGGCAGACAATGTGGATTTGGAAGGCTAAGGCAGGGGACTGAAAGAGTCCAGGGCTTTGAGACCAACCTGGGGCATGTAGCGAGAGCTTGTCACTCACCAGAACACATACACTGGAGGCGTGGTTGGTGGCACCCATGGTGCTGGCTTAATGGAATTTGGTGGCCTCTATCCTGTAGCATTCCTTTGTTTGAACACGATGATAGAACTTGTGTGTCCAGGCCAGGCACTGTGGTTCATGGCCGTCAGCACCATGACCTTGGATGCCACATGTGAGGCCGCCTGAGCCAAGGGGTCGAAGACCAGCCCGGGCAACATGGCCAGACTTCATCTCGGCTAGTGATCCCCAAAATAAAGTCAGGCGTGATGGCCACCAGAGTCCCGACTCCTCAGGGGCTGAGGCGGGATGACCGCCTAAGCAATGCAGGTCAAGGGCCATTATCCAGTTACTTTGCCACAGCCCAGCCTACGGTGATTATGATGAAAAAAAAGGGGGGCCTCCCACATTCATCATGATTGGTGACCACGGCTCCCCAGAGAAAGTTCCAGGTGGGCAGGGGAAGATGGAGTTATCGGAAGAGGAAGGGGACCTTCCTGGCATGATGGTGGCAGACTGGGCTACCAGAAACTGGGCTAGCTGCAGCCTTTACAAACCACCTTGATCCCTCTGTGCCCGTCAGCCACCTTAACTTGGGGAAGTCTGTTCTGAGAGCTCACATGTGTCTTTGCCATGGGGCATGAGTGTGGAGGGTGGAGGCTGGCCTTCGGGGGTGCATGGCCAAAGGCATGGGACAAACATGCCTGGTGGTCACCTTTGAAACCCCTTGCATATGACAAGCTAGAAAGTGCCTTTTCCTTTCCCATCCCTGAGCGTGATTCCTTGCTCTGGGTGTCAGGGGTGCTGGTGGTGATGGTGATTATTATTTAGGGTCGGTATCCTGCTCTGTCTTTCAGGCCAGAGAGCAAGGCCATGCTCACAGCTACAGCGGACTCCACCTGCCTGGCTTAGGTGATCCTCCACCCTCGGCCCCCCGAGTTGTTGGAACCACAGGACTGCTCCATCACACCTGGCTAATCTTTGGATTTATTTTTGATGGCCGAGACGAGGTCTTCCCCATGTCGCAGGATGGTGTCAAAACCGTAGGCTCAGGCTGTCCACTCACCTGGGCCTCTGAAGGGCCAGGATGCCAGTCTGAGCCCCTGAGCATGGTCTGTAGTTGTGGTGGGGGTGGTGGTTTGTATTATTATTCTGAGTCAGAGTCCCACTCTGCAGTCCAGACCGGAGCACAGGGGCCTGCTTTCAGCCAAGGGGCCTCCACTGACAGCTCCCAATTGGCCAAAATGAAAGGCCTGTGCTACCAAGCTTGGCTCATTTTTCTTGGCTTCTTGTAGAGATGATGTCTTGCCAAGGTGCCTGGGCTGGTCTTGAACCCATGAGTACAGGCCATCCTCTTGCCTCAGACTTCCAGAGTGCAGGGATGACAAGTGTGAGCCCAAGCTATACATCTCTCTCGAGGGCCCACCACGTGACTTGTTCCCTTCTGATGAACCAGGACCCAGGACAGGGTGTCAGGATTCACCTGCTGATCCATCACCTGGGGGAGAGCCTGGCACATGTGTGTGTCTTTGCTGGGGCTCCCACCCCTCCTCATGCCTCATTCCCCTGAGTGGACCCACATGCTCCTCCCAGGGGCTGCCTCTGGAAAGGGAGGGCTTGACTTTCCCACATCTAGTGGAGCTGGGGTGGCTGGGCAATTCACGCATGTTTCCTTGGCACGTGGGGAGGTTGAAACGGGAAGAATGCCAGAGCCTGGTAACTGAAGACCAGGCTGGACACCAATAGCAAGCACCCACCTCGACTCCAAGCAAAACCCAGTAAACCTTGGTTGAGGGCAGTCATCAGTGCAAGGATTGCCTCCAAGCCAGAGTTCAAGACCAGGAAGGAAGACCAGAATGTTGACCAAATGGAAAGCCTGTGATGGCAGCAACTAGGGAGACCCAGGCCCAGAGAATGGCCCAAGTTGTACAGTTTTAGTGCAGCTTGGGCAACCTAGAGAGGAAAGAAAAGAAAGTTGAAAGAAAGAAAGAAAGAAAGAAAGAAAGAAAGAAAGAAAGAAAGAAAGAAAGAAAGAAAGAAAGAAAGAAAGAAAGAAATCCATTATCCTGCAAACTTTCTCCACTCAATCCTTTCCCCCGCCGCCCAAATGTGGGGTCCTCCAAGCTCAGCACCAACCTCCCCAATGGCTGCCTCACTTTGGTGTGGGAGTTCCTGAGGCTCCCTGGTTGGGTTTCTGTCAGCTCTCCTCTCCAAGGTGAGAAATGTGCCCAAAGCAGGCCAATCTTCTGACTCATCAATGAGGACCTTCTACCAAGAAAGGCCAGGGACATATCAGTCACCTGGGGACATTTCTGCCCCCTCAAACCCATTTTTCCTAGCTCTAAAGCCAGTCACCCTGTGAACACACCATGCGCAGTTAAGAATCTGTGTACGGTCCTGATGCTTTTGGAGACAGGGTCTGATTTGGTGGCCCAGACTAGGGCCCGGGGACATGATCGTCAGTAACCATCAGCCTCAAAATTATGAGTTCTGACGAACCTCCCACTCAGCCTCCGGAGTGGCCAGGAAGACAGGCACCTAGAACCCAGACCCCCGTTTGGATGGATCTGGAGATGAGGTTTCCCTGCATGGCCCTGGGCTGCCCTTGGACTCCTGGGCTCCAGCTATCCTCCTGCCTCGACCTCCCAGAGTTCTGGGATTACAGTCATAGGCCACCATGCCAGGCTGTCTGGTGAGTTTTGATGAAGGATCGAGTCTGGGCTCGGGGCTCTGCCTTGTCATCCCAACCACTTTGGAGGCCAAGGCCAGCAGCCATCCCATGCCCATGGGCCAAGAAACACTTGGGAAACTAGGCAATTCCTTGTCTCTACCCTCCATCCTAAATGAGCCAGGCATGCTGGCGCATGCCTGTCATTCTGGATTCTCAAAAGACTGGGGAAAGCTTGCCAGAACCATGCGGGCCAAGGCTGTTTGGGCCGGAAGAGAGCCACAGCCCTCCAGCATAGGCAATGGAGTGAGAATCCTACTCAAAGGAAAAAAGGATAAAAGGAAAAAAAAGAAGAGCATCCATTTGTTCATGGAATTGGAATCATGGTGAACAGGCAAAGATCATTTTGGAAGAAGGCCCCAAGCGTGGGCCTAGAGTTCCCAAAACACGGTGTATCAGCAGATATTCAGGTTGTGGCTTTGGAAGGCCAAGACAGGGGACCACTGGATCCTGGCAGTTTGATACCAGTCTGGGCCACATAGTGAGACCTCATTGCTCTCCAGAAGGCAAACACTGGAGTCGCAAGTGGTCGTGAACACGGTTCCGGATACACTGGAGGCAGTGGCTCCATCCCAGGGTATTCCTTTGTGTCATCTCCACTGACAGAATGTGCGAGTCCAGGCTGTACACCATCGCTAATGGCTGTCAGCCCCATGCCCTGAGAGGCTGATGTGGGAGTCTGCCTGAGCCCAGGGGTCGGATACTAGCCTGAACAACATGGCCACGCCTCATCTCAGAGAGAGGTCCCCAAAATTGAGTCAGGCATAGTGGCCCCTAGAGTCCTGTCTGCTCAGGGGCCAAGGCGGGAGGGCAGCCTTAGTCCCACAGGTTGAGGCCTTAGGAGCCACGATCATGTCGCTGTGCCCAAACCTAGCCAACGGTGACTTTGGTGACAAAAAAAGACGCCTCCGACGTGCATCAGGACAGGCATCCAGGGCTACCCAGGGAATGATCTGCATGAGAGGTTGACAATGGAGTTTTCTGGAGAGGAAGGGGTCCTCCCCCTACCTGAAGGTGGCAGACAAGGCGACTGGATATGAGCTGCTTGTAGCGTTGCCAGACTGACTTTATTGCTTTGTGTCTGACAGCCGCCCTACCTTGAGGCCATCTCTTCCATGAGTTCACACACATCTTTGCTGTTGGGCATGAGTTTGGAGGGTGGAGGCAGTCTTCTGGGGCACATGGGTGAAGGCATGGGAGGGATGTGCCCAGTGGCCACCTTTGAAACCTCCTTTGAATGACAGGATAGAGATTGCCCTTTCCTCTCCAATCCCTGAGTGTAACTCCTCGCGCTGTGTGGCAGGGGTGACGGTGGTGGTGGTGGTGGTGGTGGTGGTGGTGATTATTATTATTATTTGGAGCCAGAATCCTCCTCTGTCACCCAGCCTGGAGCACAAGGGCACTCTCACGGCCACTGCAGACTCCATCTGTCAGGCTCAGGCAATCTTCCCGCCTCAGCCCACCAAGTGGCTAGAACCACAG
>NW_007074599.1:9463-9663 GCF_000164805.1 Carlito syrichta | reverse complement strand
GAGGTCCTGTCCCATATTCTGGGCTGATGTCAAACCTGCATGCTCAGACCATCCAGTTGCCTGGGTCTCTGAAGGTCTGGGATGCCAGGCTGAACCCCTGAGCCTGGTCTGTGGTTGTGGTGGTGCTGGTCGTTGATATTATTATTTTGAGTCTGGGTCTGGCTCTCTAGCCCAGGCCACAGTGAAGGGGCCATCACTCA
>NW_007074599.1:3244-8701 GCF_000164805.1 Carlito syrichta | reverse complement strand
ATGTGTGAGGGTCCCCCAAACTCGGGACTTTCCAGTCCCAACCACCCCAATGGATACCCCTGCTTTGGTACGGGAGTTGCCGATGTTTCCTGACCAGATTCCTGCTGGCTCTCCTCTCTGAGGTCATAAATGTGACCCAGGCAGGCTGACCATACAACTTAGCAAGGAAGATCTCCCGCCAAGATAGGCCATGGACACATCTGTCAACCAGGGACATTATTTCCCCCGAATCCCATTGTTCCTGGCTCTAAAACCAGTCACCCTGTGAACACACAACGCACAGATGAGAATCTGTGTATGAATCTGATGTTTTGGGAGACAGGGTCTGGCTCGGCAGCCCAGGCCTGGGCCTGGGGACATGAACGTCATTCTCTGCGAACCTTGAAATAGCTGGCTTTGGCAATGCTCCACCCTCAGCCTCCAGAATGGCCACAATGATGAACATATCGACCCCAGACACCCTGTTTAAATAGGTGTGAAGGCAGAATCTCCCTACGTGGACCAGGCTGGTCATGGGCTCCTGGGCTCCAGCCACACTCCCACCTCCCCCTCCCCGAGCACTGGGATTCCAGCTGTGGTCTGCCATGCCTGGCCTGCTGGTTTGTTTTCAAGCTAGGATCTAGGCCAGCTTGGGGGCTCAGCCTCATCATCCCAGAGCTTTGGGGGGCTGAGACCAGTGGCTGGCCTGAGAAAGAAGGCCAGGACCTCCCCAGGCAACCCAGTGAGACCTCGACTCTACCCTCCATCTCAAATATGTCGTGCGTGGTGGCTCGCATTTGTTATTGCTGCTCCTTGGAAGGCCAGGGAAAAGCTCACTGGAGCCTGGAGGGCTGAGGCTGCAGTGGCCAGGAGCGAGCCACTGCCCTTCAGCCTGGATGATGGAGTTAGACTCCAACTCAAAAAAAGGAATAAAGAAAAAAAAAGAGCATCCATTTGTGTATGGAGTTGGGATCATCACAAAAAGACACATCATTTGGGACAGAGGCCCCAGCCATGGGACTAGAGTTCCTGAAAGATGGTGAATCGGCAGACAATTGGGCTGTGCCTTTGGGAAGCCAATGTGGGGAATCACTGGAGGCCTGGATTTCGAGACCAGTTTGGGCCATGTAGTGAGTCCTCATTGCTTTCCAGAATGCAAACACTGGAGTCACGCATGGTGGCACCCACAGACATGGATACACGGGATGCAGTGGCCTCCTTCCCAGGGTGTTCCTTTGCATCGCCCCAACCAACAGAACATGTTAGTCCAGGCCGGGCACCTTGGCTTATGGCCCTTAGCCCCGTAACCGGGGAGGCTGAAACAGTAGGCTGTCTGAGCCCAGGGGTCAGAAACCAGCCCAGGTGACATGGCCAGACCTCATCTGGGTGAGAGGTCCCCAATATTGAGTCAGCCAGGATGGCCCCCAGAGTCCTGGCTTCTCATGGGAGGAGGCAGGATGACCACCTGAACCCATCAGATCAAGGCCGCGGGAGCCATGATCATGCCACTGTGACCCAACACAAACGACGGACACTCCGGTGACAAAAAAGACATGTCCCACGTGTGTCACGATTGGCGTCCACGTCTCGCAGGGAATGGTCTGTGTGGACGGTGGACAATGGTGTGATCAGGAGAGAATGGGGCCCTCCCCATGACTGAAGGCAGCAGATCAGGCAACTGAAACCTGGGCTCTCCGCCGCATTGCCAGACCACCTTGATCACTCTGTTCCTGATGGACACAATAAGTCAGGACGTTATGTTCCTCAAACTCACATGTCTATGCCATGAGGCACGAGTGTGGAGGGTGGAGGCAGGCCTTCTGTGGCCCATGGCCGTAGGCATGGGACAGATATACCCAGTGGCCACCATTGAAACCTCCTGTGAATGACAGGGCAGAAAGTGCATTTTCCTTTCCCATCCCTGAGGGTTAATACTCATGCTGGGTGGCAGGGTTGATGGTGGTGATTATGATGGTGATTATTATTATTTGAGTCAGAATAACACTCTATCACACAGGCTGGAGCACAGGGGCATGTGATTCTTCCGCCTCCTCCCACCCAAGTAGCTGGAACCACAGGACTGTGCTACCACACCCAGCTAATCTTTGGATTTATTTTTGATGGCCGAGACGAGGTCTTGCCCTCTGTCCTGGGCTGATATCGAATCCTCAGGCTCAGGCCATTCACTTTCCTGGGCCTCCAAAGGGCTGGGATGCCAGGCTGAGCTCCTGAGACTGGCCTATAGTTGTGGTAGTGGTTGGTATTATTATTCTGAGTCAGAGTTCTGGTCTTTCACCCAGGTCGGAGTGCAGAGTCCCGCTCTCAGCCACTACAGCCTCCACTGGCTGGGATCTGGCAATCCTCCCATCGCAGTCTCCTGAGTGGCCAGAACAACAGCAGTCTGCCACCATGCTAGGCCCAATTTATTTGTTTCTTGTAAAAACGTGGTCTCGCCAAGGTTCCCAGGCTGGTCTCGTACCTGGGGGCTAAGGTCAGACTCTCCCGTTGGCCTCCCAAAGCACTGGGATGACAGGTGTGAGTCCCCAAGCCCAGCCATCACACCCCTCTTGAGGCCTCACTGCCATGCCTGCTACATTCCAATGACCCGGGACCCCAGAGTGGGCAGCCAGACTCACCCACCTAGGCCACCCCATGAGAGCTCCTGGCTCAGGGATGTGTCTCTGCTGGGGTGCCCATGCCTCTGCAGGCCTCATTCCCCAGTGTGGACCCTCTCATTCCACCCAGATCCCACCCCTGGAAAAGGAGTGAGTGACTCAAACCGTCGGGTGTGAACTAGCTGGGTCACTCAAACCTCTCTCCTCGGCACTCACAGAGGCTAAGACGGGAAGATGGCCTGAGCACAGAAGCTCGAGACCATGATGGACACCATAGCAAGCCCCCAACTCGACCCCAAGCAAAACCCAGAAAACCTTGGGTGAGGGCAGGCCTTAGCAGAAGGTTTGCCTCTGGCACAGAGTTCATGACCGGCAGGAAGACAAGGATGTTGGCCAAATGGAAAGCCTGTGATCACTGCAGTTTTAGAGGACCAGGACTAGATGATGGACCGAGTTGGATGGTTTGAGAGCAGCCTGGGCAACCTAGTGAGGAAACAAAAGAAAGAAAGAAAGAAAGAAAGAAAGAAAGAAAGAAAGAAAGAAAGAAAGAAAGAAAGAAAGAAAGAAAGAAAGAAAGAAAGAAAGAAAGTAGGAAGGAAGGAAAGAAATCCATTCTCCTGCAAACTTTCTGCCCTCAGACCTTCCCCCGCACCCCTCCACAGATGAGGGTTCCCCAAACTTGGCACCTTCCAGCCCCAGCCCTCCCCAATGGCAGCCCTGCTTTGGTGCAGGATTTCCCAGCTCCCTGGCAGGGTTCCTGCCAGCTCTCCTCTTCAAGGTGGAAATGTGCCCCTGGCAGGCTACCCTATAACTCAGCAACGAGGTTCTTCCACCAAGAAAAGCCAGGGACAAATTCCTCACCTGGGGACATTTCCTCCCCCACAATCCCATTTTTCATGACTCTGAGGCCAATCGCCCTGTGAACACACCACGCTCAGTTGAGAATCTGGGTACGATTCTGATGTTTTTGGAGACAGGGTCTGGCTCTGTTGGCCCAGGCAGGGACCCAGTGACACGACCGTCATTCTCTGTCAGTCTCAAAATTGCTGCCTTTGGTGATACCCCAGCCTCAGGTTCCGAATTGACTGGGACAACTGGTACTTCAACCCCAGAACCCCCTGTTTGGATGCAAGCAGAGACGGGCTTTCACTGCATCGCCTGGGTTGACCTTGTGCTCCTGGGCTCCAGCCATCTTCCACCCTTGGCCTTCAAGAGCATTGGGATTCCAGTCATGGGACCCTGCATCAGGCATTCTGGTTCATTTTCGATGAAGGATCGAGACCAGGCTCAGGTGATCAGCCTCATCATCCCAGCACCTTGGGAGCCAGTGCCAGCGGCTGGCCCTAATACATGGGTTGAGATCCGCCTGGGAAAATCGGTGAGACCTCGTCTCTCCCCTCCATCCCAAATAATCTTTGCATGGTGGGGTGTGCCTGTCATTCCGGGATGCAGTGGCCTCTGCCCTGGGGCATTCCTTTGCATCACCCCCACCACCAGAACTATCAAGTCCAGGCCATGCACCATGGCTTACAGAAGTCAGCCCCACACCCTGGCGGCTGAGGAGGGAGGCTGCCTGAGCCCAGGGATCAGAGACCAGTCCGGGCAACATTGACAGAACTTGTCTCGGTGAGAGGTCCCCAAAATCGAGTCAGATGTCGTGGCCTCTTAAGTCCCAGATGCTCAGGGGCCGAGGACCGAGGACTGTCCCCAGCAGGTCGAGAGCCTGGGAGACATGATTGTGCCACCGTGACCCATCCTGGCTGATGTATACTCCGGTGACAAGAAAGACGCCTCCCATGAGCATTATGACAGGCATCCACAGTTCCCCAGGGAAAGATCTGTGTGGGCAGTGGATGATGGAGTCGTTGGCAGAGGAAGGAGCCCATCCCTTCCTGAAGGTGGCAGATCAGGTACCCAGAACCTGGGTTGGTCGTGGTGTTGCTGGACCCCCTTGAATGCTCTGTGCCCAATGGCTGCCCTAACTCGGGGTGGTCTGTTCTGTGAGCTCATACACGTCTTTGTCATGGGGCACAACTGTGGAGGACTGAGACAGGCCTTCTGGTGAGCATGGTCAAAGGTGTGGGATGGACATGCCTGGTAGCCACCTTTGAAATCTCGTGCAAATGACATGCCGGAAAATGCCTTTTTCTCTCCCATCCCTGAGGGTGACTCATTCCACTGGGTTGCAGGGGTGGTGGTGGTGATTATTATTATTTGGAGTTGGAATTCTGGTCTGTCGCCCAGGCCAGAATGCAGGGGCATGCTCACGGCCACCGTGGACTTCACCTCCTTGGCTCAGCAGATACTTTTGCTTCGGACCCCCGAGTAGCTGAAACCACGGGCCTGTGTGAAAACACCAGGCTAATCTTTGGATTTATCTTTGATGACTGAGACGAGGTATGGCCCAATATCTTGGGCTGGTCTTGAACCTGCAGGCTCTTGCCATCCACTAGCCTCAATCTCTGAAGGGCCAGGATGCCATTCTGAGCACCTGAGGCCAACCTATGTTTGTGGTGGTGGCAGTTGGTATTAGTATTCTGATTCAGAGTCCCGAACTGTCGCTCAGGCCGGAGTGCAGGGGCCCACTCTTGGCCAGTGTGGCCTCCACCAGCAGGGCTCCAGTGATCCTCCCACCGCTGCCTTGCAAGTGGCTGGAATGACCACTATGCACCACCATGCTGGGCTCATTTTGTTGTTTTCTTGTAGAGATGAGGTCTCACCAAGGTGCCTGGGCTGGTCTCAAACCCGGGAGCTAAGGCCATCCTCTCGCCTCAGCCTCCAAAAGCAATGGGGATACAAGCGTGTGACCCTCCAGCCCTTCACACAATTCTCAGGGACCCACTCTGAAGCCCACTCCCTTCAG
>NW_007074599.1:0-3089 GCF_000164805.1 Carlito syrichta | reverse complement strand
GCCAGGGTGCCCACTCTTCCACCACCTCGATCCCCATGGTGGACCCACTCACTCCTTCCAGGGGCCGTCTCAAAAAAAGGGAGGGCGTGACTCTCAAACCATTGGGGGTACAGCAGGGTGACTCATGCCTGTCTCCTCTGCACTCGGGGAGGCCAAGATGGGAAGATGACCAGAGCCCATTATCTGAGACCAGGCTGGACACGTTAATAGTCCCCCACCTTGACCCCAATACAAATCCAGAAAACCTTGGGTTAGGGCAGGCATCGACGGGAGGATCACCTGAGACCCAGAGTTCAATACTAGGCAGGAAGAACAGGATGTCTGAGGCCTTCCACTCTTCTGGACCTCAGAAGGGTCGGGATGCAGGTCTGAGCCCCTGAGCCCGGACTGTGTTTGTAGTGGTGGTTGTGGTTTTATTATTATTCTGAGTCAGAGTCTCACTCTCTCGCCCAGGCTGGAGTGCAGGGGCCCACTATCGGTCTTTGCAGCTTCCACCAGCTGGGATCCTGCAATCCTACCACCGTGGCCTCCAGAGTGGCTGGAACAACAGGCATGCACTACCTTGCCTGGCACATTTTTCTGACTACTTGTAGAGAAGAGATGTCACCAAGGTTCTCGGGCTGGTCTTGAACCCAGAGGTTCAGGTCATTCTCTCGCCTTGGTCTCCCAGAGCAATGTGATGACAGGTGTGAGCACCCATGCCAGGCTTCCACAGCCATTCGGGGCCCTACTGTAAAGCCTGTTCCATTTGGGTGATCCGGGACACCAGAGAGGGGAGCTGGAGATGCCCGTCGAGCCCTCCATGGGGAAAGCTCATGGAGCAGTGGCGTTTCCCCACGAGGGTGCCCAGCCGCCACCCGCTTTGTTCCCCAGGGTGGATCCACTTCCTCCTCCAAGGAGCCGCCTCAGGTAAAGGGAGACCATGACTCTCAAAACTTCTGAGGGGCAGGGACAGCTGGTCAACTCACGCCTGTGTCTGCGGCACTCAGGGAGGACAAGACAGGAAGATGGTGGGAGCCCTGGAACCTGAGACCAGACTGGACACCATAACAAGCCCACACCTCGAGCCCAAGCAAAATCCAGAAGACAATGGGTGACGGCAGGCCTTGGCGGAAGGACTTCCTCCAGCCCAGGGTTCAAGATCAGGCAGGAAGATCAGGATGTTGATGAAAGGAAAGCCTGTGATTGCAGCAGTTTGTGAGGCATAGGCTGAGAGAATGCCCCGAGCTGGGCAGTTTGAGAGCAGCCTGGGCAACCTAGCAAGGAAAGAAAACAGAGATACATTTTCAAACAAACCTTCTGCCCTCAGTCCTTCCCCGCCCAACTCCCCACATGTGAGGATCTCCCAAGCTCGGCACCTTCCAGCCCCAACACTCATCCAGCCAATGACTTCCCCTGCCTGGTTGTGGGAGTTCCCAAGGCTCCCAGGCCCAGTTCATGCCAGCTTTCCTCTCTGAGGTGAGAAATGTATCCCAGGCAGGCCGACCATCTGACTCGGCAATGAGGACCTTCCACTCCAAAAGGCCAGGGACACATTCATTATATGGGGTCATTTCTTCCCCCAATCTCATTTTTCCTGGATCTTAAGCCAGATGCCCTGTGAACACACCATGCGCAGTTGAGAATCTGTGTACGATTCTGATGTTTTTGGAGACAGGTCTGGCTCCGTGGCCCAGGCTAGAGGGCAGGGACATGATCATTGTTCTCTGTCAGTTTCAAAGTCACGAGCTCTGGTGGTCCTCCCTCTTCAGACTCTGGAGTTGCTGGGATGATGGGCACCACAATCCCAGACTCCTAGTTTGGAACTGTGCAGAGATGGGGTCTCCCTGCATGTCCCTGACTGACCTTGGGCTCCTGGGCTTCAGCCATCCTCCTACCTCGGCCGCCCAGAATACTGGGAGACTTCGTCTATACCCTCCATCCCAATTGAGCCAAGTGTGGTGGTGTGCGCCTGTCATTCCGGCTCCTCAGAAAACTGGAGAAGGTTTGCCTGAGCCTGGTGGGCAGAGATTGTGGTGGCCGGGACCAAGCCACCACCCTAAAACTTGGGTGATGGAGTGAGACTCTGACTCAAAAAAAAGGAAAAAAGAAAAAAAAAAGAGGAGCATCCATTTGTGTAGGGAGTTGGCAACATCATGAACAGACATAGATCATTTGGAAAGGAGACCCCAGCCTTGGGCCTAGAGTTCCTGAAAGACAGTGGATTGGCCGTCAATCACCCTGCAGCTTTGGAGACCTAGGCGGGGGACCACTGGAGCCAGGGAGTTCGAGACCAGCCTGGGCCAAGAGCGAGACCTTGTCACTCCCTGGAATGTAAACACTGGAGTTTCACATGGTGGTGCACATGGTCCCTGCTACACGGGATGTGTTGACCTCTGTCCCAGGGTGTTCCTTTGCATTGCCCCCTACGACAGAATGTGCGAGTCTGGACTGGCCACCGAGGCTCACAGCCATCAGTCCTGCACTCTGGGAAGTAGAGGTGGGAGGCTGACTGGGCCCAGGGTTTGGAGACCAGCCAGGGCAACATGGCCAGACCACGTCCCCAATATTGAGTCAGGCATGGTGACTCCCAGAGTTCTGGCTGTTCATGATATGTGGCTGGAGGACTGCTTGAGCCCAGCAGGTTGAGGCCCCGGGAGCCACGGTCATTCCACTGTGACCCAACAGAGACTCTGGTGATAAAAAGTCACCTCCCATGTGCATCAAGTTGGGAGTCCCCAGCACTCCAGGGAAAGTTCTAAATGGGCAGGAGACGATTGGGTGACTGGGAGAGGAAGAAGCCCTTCCCCTGTCCAATTGTGCTAGACCGGGTGACCGAAACCTGGGTTGCCTGAGGCATTGCCGAACTGCCTTGATCATTCTGAGTGCAGCATCTGCCCTAATTCAGGGCCATCTCTTCCATGAGTTAACATGTGTTCTTGCCATGGGGCACAAGTGTGGAGGGTGGAGGCAGGCCTTCTGGGGCACGTGGCTGAAGGTGGGAGATGAACCTGCCCAGTGGCCATCTTTGTAACCTCCTGGGGCTGACAGGCTGCAAAGTGCCTTTTACTCTCCCATCCCAGAGGGCGAATCCTTGTGATGGGTGGCAG
>NW_007074598.1:4620-13184 GCF_000164805.1 Carlito syrichta | reverse complement strand
AAAAAAAAAAAAAAAAAAAAAGAATGAAATGAGTAAAGAGCGTAAGAACTTGGGAACTTCTGGGCACACATTGTGTCCCACGTGTTTCTGTCATAAGTCGAACGTTCTCTAACGCTTGCACAGTCCGAGAGGACCCCACTCTATCATGTGCTTATTTGTCCACTGTCTGTCTCCTCCATCACATGTCAACCTTGCGACAGCAGAGATCCCGTCTGTCCTGTTCACGGCTGTGTCCCCAGAGCCCAGCACAGTGTCTGACACTTCACAGATGCTCAACAGATAGTTGTCGAGTGGACAAGGGGCCCTGAGCTGCACAGAAGGCCGTGGTGGAGATTGTGCATGGTCGGGGGCTAGCGGCCTAGCCTTGCCCGGCCTGTTTTCTCATCTGAAAGTGGGGATAAGGCCAGGCTCAGTGGCTCAGCCTATAATCCCAGCACTTTGGGAGGCCGAGGCGAGTGGACTGCCTGAGCCTACAGGTTCGAGACCTGCCCGGGCAACTTGGCAAGAACTCGTCTCTACAATACATAAAAAATTAGCCAGGTGTGGTAGCGTGCGCCTATAGTTTCGGCTACTTGGAAGGCTGAGACAGAAGGATCGCCGGAGCCCAGCAGGTTGAGGCTGCAGTGGCTGGGAGCGTGTCACTGCACTCCAGGCTGGGTGACAGAGTGAGACTCCAACTCAAAAAAAAAGAAAAAAAAAGGAACAAGAAAATGGGGATAATAGAGAGATGACCTCTAAAAGCTGTTATGAAGTGATGTCACAATATTCATGAGACATTCAGAAGTATGCCCTGTCTGGAATGATGGCTCAGTAATAACAGTATGATGGCTAATACGATCCATTCCCACTTTACAGGGGAAGAAACTGAGGCCTGGAGAGATTGCAAGACCCAGTGGCAGGGCCAGGATCAGAGTTCAGGCCTCTGACTTCCAGGCAGGGGTTTCTGCCCACTTCTCTCTAAAATGCTGGAGATTGTGAGCTCAACCCGATGAAGACGTGACACCCTCTGGTCTTGGAGAAGCTGGAGCCCTTTTCCAATCCAGGCGGCCACACCCTCCACACTCCACCCCCTCCGCATTCCTGTCTGTGGGCTCCCACTCAAGCTGCAGCCTTGGTCTCCGGGCCTGCGACTGTCTCCCCTCCCTTTTCTAGCTGGCAAAATCTATTTGTTTGCTCTGAGTTGGCATCTCACTCTGTCGCCCAGGTTAGACTGCAGTGGCGGGCTCAGGGCCACCGCAGCCTCGACTTGCTGGGATCCAGCGATCCTTCCACCTCAGCCTTCCAAGTAGCTGGAACCACAGGTGCGCACCACCATGCCCAGCTGATGTATTTATTTATTGTAGAGACGATCTCGCCAAGTTGCCCAGGCTGGTCTCGAACCCCTGGGCTCAGGCAATCCTCTCATCTTGGCCTCCCAAAGTGTTGGGATGACAGGCTTGAGCCACCGCATCTGGCTTAGCGGGTGAAACCTTACCAATGGGTTTCCGGCTTGAGATGCACCAGGGAGATTTCAAGCACGCATCTCACCCTTTTTTCTCAGTGCTCCCTGTCACTACCTTCTCCACCTTCTGGGAGTTTCCCTTGTGGGACTGTGAGCTCCTGGTGGGCAGGGCTGGGCCTTGGTTACGGTTCCTGAACCCATTCCATCCCTTCAGGGGTCCCTGTCCTCTGCCCTCAAGCACTTAGAACGGTCTTGACAGTCCTTGTCGTCAGATGTCTTCTCCCACCACACAGTCTCTGGCCCGCCCTCCGCCCCATGGCACCCACCCCATCCTTAGCAGGTGCTCAGTTCGGGGGAAGAGCTCGGGGGAGGGCGCAGGCAGACGGGACTTCAGGGTTCCCATCTCCAGCTGCCTGGGGCGCATAGGAAGGGCGGGCCCTGGCAGGCCAATGCAGCCTGGCGCCTCGACGGGGGCCCAGCCCTTGGGTGGGGCTCCCGGCTGGGCCCGTACTCTGCACTGCATTATGCTCCACTTTAAAGACTCCCAACATCCCAACAGGCCTTCCCGGGCTGTTATCTGTGTTGCTGAGTGACACCCTACTCTTTCTGAGGGAGAGCCTCAGTCTCCCAAGTAGCTGGGACTACAAGCGTGCGCCACCATGCCCAGATAATTTTTTAAAATTTCTCTGTAGAGACGAGGTCTCACTATGTTGCCCAGACTGTTCTCAAACTCCTGGCCTCAAGCAATCCTCCCACCTCGGCCTCCCAAAGTGCTGGGATGACAGGTATGAGCCACCGCACCTGTCCAGTTCCCTCCTAAAGTCA
This sequence comes from Carlito syrichta, assembly GCF_000164805.1. Lineage (NCBI taxonomy): Eukaryota > Metazoa > Chordata > Mammalia > Primates > Tarsiidae > Carlito > Carlito syrichta. Next base: position 10,918 of record NW_007074598.1, on the reverse strand, counting down.
GGGAAGTTTGGCTACCACCCCTCCCCAGATTCGCAGGACTTTCCATCTGCAGACAGCTACACGCCAGTCACTTGTGTATGTGGGTTTATCCAGGTGTCCTGTCTATTGTCTTCATTGTGCTTATGTCTACCTGAAATGATTTGTTTGTTTCTGTTTTGACCCTCTGTCTCCCCCCCTCCAAGAAGGCTACCCCATGAGATCAGAGAAGTTTGAAATAAGAATAAACATAAAATAAAGGCATGCATCTGTCCATTACCCACTCCTATTCCCTTAGCAAACAGGCACCGAGCCCCTTCTCTGTGCCAGCCCACGTGTTGTCCAACAGGCGTCTCAAGCGTCACTCGACTTCTCAGTCCCCAAACCTGCCCTCCTGGCCATCTTCCCCTATCATGGGGAAAGGCACCACAACATACTCAGCTGCTGAAGACCAAGCCTCATGTCCGTCCTGGGGGTCGGTCTCCTTCCCTCCTATCCCATGTGCAAGCCATCAGCAACTCCTGTCATCATAATCGCTTTATTTTTTATATTTTTAAATCTTCTGTAGAGACAGGGTCTTGCTATGCTGCCCAGGCTGGTCTCGAACTCATGGGCTCCAGCGATCCTCCAGTCTCAACCTCCCAAAGTTCTGGGATCACAGGCATAAGTCACCATGCCCAGCCCATCACAATATCTAAAACATGCCCCCAACCAGCTCACTTCCCACCGTCCCCCCTCCAGCCTCTGCACTGTGGCCTGAATCACAGCTGGTCTTCAAGTTCTCTGCAGTCCCTTATCCACAAAATGCCAGAATTACCTATTCGAAGTCTGAGTCAGAGGCCAGACGTGATGGCTCATGCCTATAATCCCAGTACTTTGGGAGGTCAAGGTGGGAGGATTGCTTGTGCCCAGGAGTTCAAGACCAGCCTGGGCAACATAGTGAGACCTCATCTCTACAAAAAAATTTTAAAAATTAGCTGGGTATGGTGGCACATGCCTATAGTCCCAACTACTCAGGAGGCTGAAGCAGGATTTCTTGAGCCCGAGAAGTTGAGACTTCAGTGAGCTGTGATCATGCCACGGCACTTCAGCCTGGGCAACAGAGTGAGACCCTGATTCAAAACAAAAAACCAGAAAGGACCTAAATCAGATTATAGCATGTTGCACTTAAAAATACCCAAAGGCTCTCCACCATGATTAAAATAAAATTCAAGTGGTCTGATCTCTCCTGGGTCCTCTGACTTCTGTCCTCAGTCCACACACTCTCGCCACACTGGCCCTTAAGCAAGCTCCTCTTATGGGAGTCTGTCTGGAACATTCTTCCCCTAGAATCCAGGGCCTCCCATCTCCCTAGAGCTGCCTGTTTCCTGATTGAGGCCTCAGCTCTGAGAAAGGCTGCCCTCCCCACCACAGACCACCTATCTAGGCAATTGCTCTTCTTTTCTTTCCTTTTTTTTGTGTGTGTGGAGTTGGAGTCTTACTCTGTCGCCCAAGCTGGAGTGCAGTGTCACGCTCATGGCCACTGCAGCCTCGACCTGCTGGGCTTAGGTAATCCTTCTGCCTCAGTCTTCCAAGTAGCTGGAACCACAGGTGTCCATCACCATGCCCGACTGATTTTTTGATTTGTTGTAGAGATGAGGTCTTACCAAGTTGCCTAGGCTGGTCTCAAACCCCTGGACCTCCCACAGTGCTAGGATTACAGGTGTGATCCACCGCACCCCGACCTCTTATTTTCTTCATAACACAATTGCTATCTGAAGTGACTATCTTGTTTACATGTTTGCTTTCTCCCTCCACACTCCCAAAAAAGAAAGCACTCTTCAAGGACAGAGACTGCCGCTCTCCATGTGACTTCCAGGACAGGGAGGGCCTGGCTGCAGGAGGACTTCAGGAATATGGGGCAAATGAACTCCTCCATGCCCAAGACAAGTCTGTCTTCCAAGGCGGTGGGGGGGGGGTTCCTCACAATTGATCGCACAGGACAGGTAAAGAGAGGCAAGAGAGGGCAGATGGAGAGACAGGAAAGGGCATCTCAGGCCAGGAGCCAGCGTGTACGAGGCCCATGTGGGTACAGTCTCTGGGAACCAAAGGGTACAGGGATGCCATGTGGTGTGGGAGGAGGTGGTCTGGGAGGAAGTGGACAGAGCAAGGTGGGCGGAAGCTGTGGGCTGGGCAAGAGCCCCCAGGCCAGGGGTCCCTCCCCACTTAGGGCCTAGCATCGTCACCAAACATCCCCTAAACGAAGGCTCCAGACCTTGCCATTAAGCAGTTTCTGTTATCTTTACAGCTGTCCATGGTGAGTCTTTTTTTTTTTTTTTTGGGGTCAGGAATTTATAAGAAGCTTCCAGAACAGTAGAGCACTTTGCTCAGTAACCAGTGGGGCAGCAGGGCTAGGCTCTGGATCTCATTTTACAAATGAGAAACCGGGCTCAGAGCAGTTAAGTGACGAGTCCAAGGCCAGCTGGGACCAGCTGGAAAGTGAAGCACAGGCCTTCCGATGCCATCTACAATTCCATGGCAGCCTGCAGCCTGGGTGTGAGAGCAGCCTTGCGGGAATGTCTCCCCTGCAGCTGCCCCCTGCCTCCAGGGCACCGCTCCTGTGTTCTGCGGCACCTGGTACCAGGAGAGGCCCTGCCCAGGCCCAGGCCAAACCAGGCCAACCTCCTCTGTCCCTGGCCACCAGCAGCGAGGCCCACTAACGCACCGTGGTGGGAGCTGTGTGCAGCTGGCTCCCTGCGCCTCTGGTCTCTCCAGATCTCTCCAGGCTTCCCAGGCATGTCCCTCTGGGAGGCAGGTCCCAGGCTCTGGGCGAGCCCCAGAATGAGTGTCGCGTTTGCATATGTGTTTCTTCAGCCAGGATCTCCCTCATCCCTTCCCCATCAGCCTTGAAACCCCTTTCAGCACCCTCTCCTGCTGGCGCTCCCTGACTTTTTTTGAGTTGGAGTCACTCTGTCACCCAGGCTGGAGTGCAGTGGCATGCTCACAGTCACTGCAGCCTTGACTTACTAGGCTCAAGTGACCCTTCTGCCTCAGCCTTCCAAGTAGCCGGACCTTCAGGCACACGCTGCCATGCCTGGCTCATTTTTCTTGATTTATTGTAGAGATGAGGTCTTACCAAGTTGCCTGGGCTAGTCTCGAACTCGTGGGCTCAGGCAATCCACTCGCCTCAGCCTCCCAAAGTGCTGGGATGATAGGCTGAGCCACCAAGCCCAGTCAACTTTTCTTTTTGAGTCAGGGTCTTCCTCTGTCACCCAGGCTAGAGTGCAGTGGCACGATCACAGCTACCACAGCCTCAACCCCCTTGGCTCAGGTGATTCTTCTAAGCAGCTGGGACTACAGGTGTGTGCCACCACGCCGGGCTAATTTTTTTTATTTTTTGTAGAGACAAAGTCTTGCTATGTTGCCCAGACTGGTCTCAAACTCCTGGCCTCAAGCAATCCTCCTACCTCAGCCTCCCAAAGTGCTGGGATGACAGGCGTGAGTCACCACACCCGGCCAGCTCCCCAACTTTAGTGCAGACTCTGGCACCTGAACCTGGATTCAAGTTCAACCTCGTCTCCTTTTTTTTTTTTTTTTGAGTCAGCATCTCACTCTGTCGCCCAAGTTGGAGTGCAGTGGCACACTCATGGCCACTGCAACCTCGACCTGTTGGGCTCAGGCAATCCTTCCACTTCAGCCTTCCAAGTAGCTGAAACTACAGGCGTGTGCCACCATGTCCGGCTAATTTTTTGATTTATCGTACAGATGAAGTCTCACCAAGTTGCCCAGGCTGGTCTCAAACCCATGGGCTCAGGCAATCCTCTCATCTTGACCTCCCAAAGTGCTGGCATTACAGGTGTGAGCCACCGCGCCCAGCCTAGTCTTGTCTCTTACTAGCTGTGCAACCAAAGCGAGCTGTTAAACCTCCCGGGTCAAGTGGGAATCATCACAGACCCTGCATCCCAGGGAGCGGTGAGGACTTGGTGAGGTCACGTGAACAAGGCTCTTGGACAGTGCTCGACACAGAAGAACTCAGGCTGTTTGCTCTTGATGTCACCCATATCGGAGCCCTTGCCTTCCTGGGCTCTCATCACTTCCCTCCAGGTCCCTGTTCCCCACAAAGGGGACCCTTTGGGGTCCGATTCCCCACTGGGCTTGCCTTCACGCCTAGGGCGTGGTCCTCAAAGAATGTGCACTGACGGAACACATGAGCGAGTGACACAGCAGAGTGCGGGGCATGGCAGCAGCACCAGCCACACCACTGAGGGGCTGGGCTTTAAGCCCCCTTCTGCCACTCACTGCGGACATGGCCTTTGCAAAGTCCTTTCCCTGGACAGCTGGGATTTCCAGCCCGTTACATGAGAGGGGCAACATCCCACTGGACCCGAGAAGTGAGCCAGCGAGACGCTGCTGCGCTGTGCAGCCCACGAAGGACCTGCACGTGGGAGGGACGACCCGGCAGAGGTGGCCCCCTGTCACCGTGTAGCTGGCCCCATGCCCGCTGGTCCTCAGCGCACTGTGATCAGGTGAACGCAAAGTCCTACCGTCTGGTCACTCGACTTATCTTCCAGTCCCTGCACCTGCCCCTGCCAGTGACTGAGGTTCAGAGGTCACCACGGGGCTCTCTCTTTAAGCACCTGAGCTTGCCAGTGGGGGGATCAGTTCACTGGCCGCAGGGGTGGTGGCTCAGGATGGCTCGCCCGGAGCTACAGCCAAGCTAAGCCCTTTGGAACTCCGGAGGGAAGGGTCAGGAATGGCCAGGCCCGAAAGGCAAGAGGCTCTGTCAGGGCCAGGCTGACCTCAGTCTGCTCCCTGGACTCCCCCTCCCGAGGGATCCCTGTGCTGGGTCATGAGAACCTCTGCGGGCCCACGCCGGCCGTAAGCAGGTTGCGACTCTGCAGACAGCCAAGAGGGTGGGGCACATCCGTCTTTGGGATTGACCAGCTAAACCTAGGCTAAGCTGAGCTGCTGATTCCTCTAAGTAGCTCAGAGGAGGATAATGAGGGGGCAGGGTAGAGACCGTGTGCAGGGCGGGGACGAGTCATGCGGGTGCTTCCACCCCTGCCGATGGCAGTGCCAAATACGCTGGGCTGGCGCAGGCGGGCTTGTCTGTGGGCCACGTGGGGGATCGGTTTGTAGTTGGACCCCCCGGTGGCTCACAGGTTGCAGAAAGAGTGAGACACAGAGGACGGAAGCTCTGCCCAGGGTCCTGGGAAGGGCTGGGTGTGCGGAAGCCCAAGATTCTCCTCCCCTGCAGGTGCAGGCCAGGACACTGCGACGCTCGGTCCTAAAGAGCTTTCTGCCTGTGAATCAGCCCGTGGGGCCGGCCACTTCTGGAACAGAGGGGTGAACTCAAGTGCTCCAGAGCAGGGGTCAGAAGACGCAGGTGATCCAGAGCTTTCGCCACTAAGCTTCTGAGGGACTCGCCTCATCTGTATGCCCTCCCCGCCTGTGAGGATTCTAGGGCGGTGCTGATGTGGCATGATTTACAAATAAACATGCCTGGAGTTATTATTAGTAACAGTGAGAATAAGCGCTCCCACTGAAATGGAGAAGGAAGCCCAGGGCGCCTCAGAGTTCCCAGATGCAGAGTTGTGCTAGGGGTGGGCAGGAAGGGAGGAGGCGGAGGGACGAATCCACCAAATGGAGTAAACGTCAGGGTTGGCTGACTTCCTGTGTGACTCGGCACAAGTCACATAACCTCTCTGAGCGCCACGATCCTAACCTCTAGGAAAGGCCCACCATCCTGCTCTTGGTGTTGTAGCTGCACCTGTGGTTCCGAGTGTCTCTCCAGCTCCAGGTCCGTGTTAAGGCACTAGAACTTTGGGGCCAAGCAGAGTCCTCTTGAAAGTGCCCAGGGCCCACTTTGGGAGGCCGAGGCGAGAGGACTGCCTGACCTCAGGGGTTCGAGACCAGTCTGAGCAACATGGCGAGACACTGTCTCTACAATAAATCAAAAAATTAGCCGGGCGTGGTGGCGTGTGCCTGTGCTTCCAGCTCCTTGGAAGACTGAAGTGGAAGAATCCCCGGAGCCCAGCAGGTCGACGCTGGGGTGGCCGTGAGCGTGCCACTGCACTCCAGCCTGGGCAACAGAGTGAGAAGTCGGCTTGAAATAAATAAATAAATAAAATATATGTATATATACTACACATATATTTTATTTTATATTCATTCATATAAATAAAAGCCAAGTGACCTACTAGTTAGGGGAAGATTCTTGTCCTCCAGCCCAGACAGTGTTAAGATCTGGGTGGTAGCCAGGCTCAGTGGCTCAGCCTGTAATCCCGCGCCTTTGGGAGGCTGAGGTGAGTGGATTGCCTGAGCCCGCGGGTTCGAGACCCGC
>NW_007074598.1:3137-4600 GCF_000164805.1 Carlito syrichta | reverse complement strand
TGGAAGGCTGAGGCGGAAGGATCGCCGGAGCCCAGCAGGCGAGGCTGCGGTGGCCGGAAGCAGCCACTGCCTTCCAGTCTGGGCGACTGAGTGAGACTCCAACTCAAAAAAAAATAAAATAAAATAAAAAGATCTGGGTGGTGTCGGGCACAGTGGCTCACGTTTGTAGTCCCAGCAATTTGGGAGGCAGAGGTGAGAGGATTGCCTGAGCCCAGGGGTTCGGAACCAGCCCAGGCAACTTGGCAAGAGCCTGTCTCTACAATAAATCAAAAAATTAGCCAGGCGTAGTGGTGCATGCCTGTGGTTCCTGCTACTTGGAAGGCTGAGTCGGAAGGATCGCCTGAGCACAACAGGTCGAGGCTGTGGTGGCCCTGAGCGCGCCACTGGGCAACAGGGTGAGACTCTGACTCCAAAAAAAAAAAAAAAAAAGAAAGGGCCCAGACCCTGGGCAGGCTAAGCCTCTGAGACCTACCAAGCGGCACAGGAGTGGTTTTTATTCTCTGACTCTCCGCGCTGGACAAGAAGCGCTCAAGTCCTAGAGATCGACTTTTCTATCTCGCTGATAGTTGAGTAATTTTCCAGAAACAGGTCTTGGCCGGTTTCCCTGTGGAAGGTACCAGCCCTTCCCTCTTACATAAGAAAGTATTGTTTATTCCCCCAGAGGATTCAAGAGCCAGTTCCTCCAGGGTGGGGCTTTGACCCGATCCAAGTGGGAACCAAGGCTCACTCAGTGGAGGGCTGGCCCGCCAGGCACCTGAAAGACAGGGTGAGGACTGTCACCTGTGTGGGGGCTGGGATGCCACTTGTGGTCTGAGGGCTCTAAGTACCCTTTCGGCTTATTTGTTTTTCAGTCGGGTCTCACTCTGTCTCCCAGGCTGGAGTGCAGTGACACCATCACAGCTTACCACAGCCTTGGTCTCCTGGGCTCAAGCTATCCTCCCACCTCAGCTTCCCAAGTAACTGGGACTAAAGGTATGCACCACCACACCTGGCTATTTTTTGTTTACATTTTAATTCATTAATTTTTTGAGTCTTGGTCTCACTGACACCCAGGCTGCAGTGCAGTGGCATGATCACAGGTCACTACAGTCTCAGACTCCTGGGCTCAAGCAATCTTCTCACCTAAGCCTCCCAAGTAGCCGCTCCCGGCCACTGCAGCCTCAACCTGCTGGGCTCTGGTGATCCTTCGGCCTCAGCCTTCCGAGTAGCCAGAAATGCAGGCACGCACTACCACACCCAGCTAACTTTTGATTTATTGTAGAGACGGGGTTTTGCCAAGTTGCCCAGGTGGGTCTCAAACCCGTGGGCTCAGGCAATCCCAAAGTGCTGGGATTACAGGCTGAGTCACCCAACCCGGCCTATATTTTTAAAATAAAAAACAGGACCATACTGTGCATATTATTCTGCAAGCTGCCTTTTACACTTTATATATATATATATATATATATATATATTTTTTTTTT
>NW_007074598.1:0-3117 GCF_000164805.1 Carlito syrichta | reverse complement strand
TTTTTTTTTTTTTTTTTTTTTTTTTTTTGAGTCGGGGTCTCTGTCGCCCAGGCTGGAGTGCAGTGGGACACTCACAGCCACTGCAGCCTCAACCTGCTGGGCTCAGGTGATCCTTCCACCTCAGCCTTCCAAGTAGCTGGAACTACTACCTCTTATCCCACCAACATACCCAGCTACTTTTGATTTATTGAAGACATCAGGTCTCTTCAAGTTGCCCAGGCTGGTCTTGAACCCATGGGCTCAAGCAATTCTCTCGCCTCTGCCTCCCAAGGTACTGGGATTACAGGTGTGAGCCACTGTGCCCAGCCTCCACTTACTATATTAAGATTATATATATCAACTTCACAGCAACTTGGATGGACTTAGAGTCTATAAAACTGAGTGATCTCTCACAGAAACAAAGAACTGAGTATCACATGTTCTCACTCATAAGCGGACTTTGAACAACTATCGTAACACTATAAGAAAAGGATTGGCAGTAGTGGGAAATTGCGGGGGGAGGGGAGGACCGGGGCGGGATTGGCAGCTGTGGGATTCTGTGGGGGGGGCACACCTCATCAACAAGGGTACAATGAACATTTGTACACCTAATCCTGAATTGTACCCCACATCTTTACAACAAAAAATTTAAAAAAAAAGAAAAGATCGTATATATCTTTTCACATCAATGCAGGAAGCTCTGATGGCCCTTTTCACCAACAGCGTGGCTTTCCAGCCCATCGATTCAGTCCCTGATGCTGGACCCTTAGGTTGTTTCCAGTTTGCCTGCCATCCTAAAGAGCATCGGGGAGTCCCTGTCCAGTCGTTTCCTTAGTGAAAACTCCAAGAAGCAGACTCTCCGGACCCAAGGGCCTGCCCAGCTAAAATGCTCACAGCCGGCCACTGGGTTGAGCCCCCACCAGTGACTGCCTTCAGCCCATGACACTGTGGCCTCTTGATCTTGCCCTCCCGGAGCCGGACATCACCATGGGCAACCTGAGGACACTCCCCATCAATCCCTTACTCTTTTTTTGAGTTGGAGTCTCACTCTGTCACCCAGGCTGGAGTGCAGTGGCTCACTCACAGCTGCCACAGCCTCGACCTCTTGGACTCAGGTGATCCTTCCGCCTCAGCCTTCCAAGTAGCCAGAACTACAGGCGTGCACTACCATACCCAGCTAATTTTTTAATCTATTGTAGAGGTGAGATCTCGCCATGTTGCCCAGGCTGGTCTCAGATAAACCTCTCGCCTCGGCCTCCCAAAGTGCTGGGATGACAGGCTTGAGCCACCATACCCAGTCCACTGTCTAGTTCTAGGACACATTAATCACCCTGAAAAGAAACCCTACGCCCATCAAGCAGTCAGTTATTCCCCATTCCCCCAACTGATTATTTTTATTAAGTCGTGGGGTGCATGTGAGGATTTGCTACATATGTACATTGTGTGCAGGTGAGGTTTGGATTTCTAGCAGGCCCTGCCTACTCCGGTAGTGGACCTGGTACCCAGCGTGTGGTTGCGTCCCGTTATCCCGCCTCCCTCTCCTCACTAGCAGTGTCCAGAGTCTGCCGTTCCCACCTTTGTGCTCATGTGACCAGTGGCCCTTATTCTTCCTACGCTCCCGCTGCATGACAGGAAGACATGTCAAAAGTGTTCTCCGCGTTCCCACCCCAGTGCATCCGCCATGATGAACAGAAGAACTGGAGGAGGCAATCAGTTGCTGAGACCCAAGCTGACGGTCCTCACCACTGCTAAGACAGAACCCCGCTTACCTGAAATACATCTCCGTTCACTGTGGTCCCCAGGTCCTCAGAACCAGCTGGAAAGAGAACCGGGAGACAGAATCACTCACCGTTCTTACATCAAGCAGCAAATAGTCCCACATTAGAGACTCGAGCCAACCTCTGCCCATGTCCATGATATATTGACCCCACCCACCTAGACACAGTGAATTCATGAGTAACTTGGGTTCAGTGCTTTTCATTTTTATTTTTTGTAGCGACTAGGCCTCACTGTGTTGCCCAGGCTAATCTCGAACCCTCAAACTTCTGGGCTCAAGCGATCCTTCCACCTCAGCCTCCCAAAGTGCTGAGATTATAGGCACGAGCCACCGCGCCTGGCTCAGAGCTCGGTCCTTGACTGTTTACAAAGCCTCTCACAGTTGTTATCATGTTTGATTTTCACCACAGCCCTGTGAGGAAGTTGTTGTCAACCTATTTTATGGATTCTCAAACTGCGGCTCGGCAAGGAGGCGACGTGATGGCCCAAGATCGCCCAGCCAGGAATAGCTCCTTACCCACCTGAAATGAGCTGACTCACGGCCAGGGCTGAGACTGGCCCGGGTATCTGTGCAGCCTGTTCCTGGCGAGGAGACGGAGGTGCTGTGGGCTTAGGGTGGGGGCCCCAAGGGTGAGGCGGAGGCCTACGCGTCTCGGCCCAACCCCGTGGGGCCTTGAGCTAATGCCCCACCTGGAAGCGCAGGCATCATGGTTCCCACCAGGCAGCACCTGGCCTACTTTTTCTCTTCGTGTCCCTCCCAGGAGGATTTGGTTCTGCCCTCGACAGTGGCACTCCCAGTCCCTTCCCTGACGTCCGATTAGTCACAGATTCCTGGGGCTTCTGCTGCAACAGTGACCTCAAAGTTGCCCTCTGCCCAGGAGCCCTTGGGAGCAGAACAGGATTCAGAACCTGGCTGGGGCGTAAGTGGCCCCGAGGGGTCACGGGTAATTTACACGAGGGTGGGCATATCTTATGGCATTCTGGGATACCCCAGAGCCACACCCTCCCTCAGTGCCTAGGGAAGGAGAGGAAGTAGGGGAGGGCTTCCCAGAGGAGGTGACTTGCAAGCTGGTCCTGAAAAAGTCTGCTGGCCCAGCTCCAGCCCAGGCCCTCACTGCCTCACGCCTGACCCGCTCTGGCAGCCCTGCTGGTGACCATCATCTGGAAGGGCACAACTGTGTCTTTCTCTTCTCCTCTGTGTCTTCCCTAGAGCCGTGTGTGCTGTGACTTCGTGAGACCTCAGTAACTATTTGTTGACCACACAGATGAATAAGTGCACGGAAGGGAGGAAGGAAGGGGCCTTTTGCCCGTTCCCAGGCCCCCTGCTCTAGTTTCCCCCCTCCCATCCCTCTTTCTTTTTTT
>NW_007074597.1:75075-85383 GCF_000164805.1 Carlito syrichta | reverse complement strand
ACCCCGCGGGCTCAGGCAATCCACTCACCTCAGCCTCCCAAAGGCGCAGGACTACAGGCTGAGCCACCGAGCCCAGCGGATTTTCCTTCCTTTGGATACATGCCCAGTAGTGGGATTGCTGGATCATATATTAGCTCTGTTCCCACTGAAAATATTAAGATAATTTGAAATTCAGATCTTTTACTTACTAGTATTACTTATCCAGTATTTGCCCATCTTCACTTACAGTAATTCTTCTAGCAAGAGTGAAAAACTCAGTTTGTCACTGAACCTACTGTAATGCTCTAAGAACTAAATAAGATAAATAAGCACTTGGCTCCAAAAAAAAAAAAAAAAAAGGAGAAGGAAAAGTACCTGGGGCCGGGCACGGTGGCTCAGCCTGTAATCCCAGCACTTTAGGAGGCCAAGGGGAGAGGATTGCTTGAGCCTAAGGTTTGAGACCAGCCCAGGCAACTTGGTGAGACCTCATCTCTACAATAAATCACAAAAACTAGCCGGGCATGGTGGCATGTGTCTGTAGTTCCAGCTACTTTGAAGGCTGAGATGGAAGGACCACCTAAGGCCAGCAGGTTGAGGCTGTGGTGGTCGTGAGTGTGCCACTGCACTCCTGCCTGGGCAACAAGAGTGAGACTCCAACTCAAAAAAAGAAAAAAAAAAGCAAAGCACTTGGTTTGTAACATGTTTGATACAGTCCCTTGTTCTACCTTTTCTTTCATTATTACTCCAAGTTTCAGTCTCATTCCTTGTTTATCAGCGCAGGTCACTAACAATAGCTTAAAGTAACATTATAGGAAGTCTTTTTGGCTGTGCTGATTTCCTCTGGCTTCTTGTAGTAACAGTAACTGCTTTGTTGTCATATCCTCCTCCAGTTCCTCCCCTTCCATCCTAATCTTTAGTCTTGTTAATTTTGGAAATAGGTGTAGTACTGCCTAAGAAGAAAAATAAGGTCACAAGTATAGATTTATTAACATTATAAAAGCCTGCCTTTGAACCAGTGGAATGGCTCAAGCCTATAATCTCAGTACTTTGAAAGTTGGAAGCCAGGCTCTGTGGCTCAGCCTGTAATCCCACACTTTTGGGAGGCTGAGGTGAGTGGATTGCCTGAACCCGCGGGTTCAAGACCCAGAGACCCACCTGGGCAGCGAGACCTCATCTCTACAATAAATCAAAAAATCAGCCGGGCGTGGTAGCATGCGCCTGTAATTCCGGCTACTTGGAAGGCTGAGGCGGAAGGATCGCTGGAGCCCAGCAGGTCGAGGCTGCGGTGGCCAGGAGAGGCCACTGCACTCCAGTCTGGGCGACAGAGTGAGACTCCAACTCAAAAAAAAAAAAGAAAGTTGGAGGGGAGAGGATTGCCTGAACCCGGGGGTTCGAGACCAGCCAGGGCAACTTGGAGAGACCTCATCTCCACAATAAATCAAAAAATTAGCTGGGCTGTCGGTGCACACCTGTGGTCCCAGCTACTTGGAAAGCTGAGGTGGAAGGATCGCGTGAGCCTGGCAGGTCCAAGCTCGGTGGCTGTGACCGTGCCACTTCACTCCAGCCTGAGTGACAGAGGGAGACTCCGACTCAAAATAAAGTCTGCCTTTGAAATGGTGTCCATTCCTCTCCCACGTGCATTCTTCCATTTACTAAACTACTCCTTGATACTACTAGTCATGGCCTCAGCTTTACACATGCTGTAGAGTTTTTTAAGTGTTTTTTTTTTTTGAGCCGTAGTCTCACTCTGTTGCCCAGAATGGAGTGCAGTGGCCGCTCCCGGCCACCGCAGCCTCAACCTGTTGGGCTCCGGCGATCCTTCCGCCTCAGCCTTCCGAGTAGCTGGAACTACAGGCGCGTGCTACCACGCCTGGCTAATTTTTTTGATTTATTGTAGAGATGAGGTCTCGCCAAGTTGCCCAGGCGGGTCTCGAACCCGCGGGCTCAGGCAATCCACTCCCCTCAGCCTCCCAAGGTGTGGAATTATAGGCTGAGCCACCGAGCCCGGCTGGAGATTTTATTTTTAAAACAAGAACTATTTTTAACATAAACAAAATAAATAAATACATTTTGACATGGGGCTATAAATAAAATAGGATTTATTTATATAAAATCATAAAACTGTATACTTGTGGACCAGATAAACTGCATGTGAGCTTTTCATTTTTCTCAAACATATGCACAGAATTGTTTTAAATTTTATTAGCACAAAGTGTGAAAGAGCCATTTTAGTCGATAAAAAATGTTTTGTGCTTTTTTTTAAATTTTTTTTTTAAAGTTGGAGTCTCACTCTGTTGCCCAGACTGGAGTGCAGTGGCACAGGGCATAACTTAACATAATTATTTTTTTCTGAGAGCAGGCAATGAATCCTACTAAACTTGAACTAGGCAAAAAGTAGGAACTCAATAAATACAGTTTTATTTTTTATTTTTTATTTTTTGAGTTGGAGTCTCACTCAGTCGCCCAGACTGGAGTGCAGTGTCCGCTCCCGGCCACCGCAGCCTCGACCTGCTGGGCTCCGGCGATCCTTCCGAGTAACCGGAATTACAGGCATGCACTACCACGTCTGACTGATTTTTTGATTATTGTAGAGATGAGGTCTCACTGCCTAGGCGGGTGTCGAACCCGCGGGCTCAGGCAATCCACTCACCTCAGCTTCCCAAAGGCGCGGGATTACAGGCTGAGCCGCCAGTCTTATCTGATCTTAGTGACCCTTGGTTTATATGTCCATCACCTACTCTAACCTTCCATTGCCAGTTTCCAAACCACTCATGAAATGTAGATAACAAAGAAAGGTTCTCTATATACATAAAATCAGAAAAAATGGTAGGTGTGAAGGGAAAGAGTTAGCAACAAGCCTTTTTAGGAACAACATGATGATAGTAACCAAGAATAGATTTTACTTAAAGTTTTAGAATTAAATTACTTCATATATTAAATAATTGTTCAGGAAAAAAAGGTTGTATCCCATTAGTTAACTGGTCATAACTACAGTTAAAATGTCATCTATTTAATGATAAACAGCATAAAATAATAACTAGGGTACATTCTTGACATTAAAATTACAAATAAAATTCAGCAGTGTTAAAAATAGGCCCACTTGCAAACAATTATCATTTTTCTTTCTATTTGCACTTGACACACTTCCTTCAGTTGTCTTGTCTTAAAGAAAAATATATTTTGAAAAAGAATCTTCATAAATAGTATAGCCAAAAAAAACTAGACTAAAATGTTATCAAAAGTATTAAATATAAAGCTTATAAGTGCTGAAATGTAATTTTGAGAGATCCTTAAAATAGTCTTGAAATAGCCCTAATTTTTTTACTTACTAGTGAAACTACACATTTTTAAAAATTGATTAGTCATGCTCTCCTATAAAAGCTGTTTATTCATGTCTTTCATCCATTTATTATTATAGTATATGTTTTTCTTACCAATTTGCCCGAGCTCTTTATATGTATTATGGTTATTATCCCTCTCTGTCATATGTTTTGCAAATATTTTCACCCATCTTTCCTTTTCCCCTTTGGTTATGATTTTGGTTTTTGGTTAGTACTCTCTTCTTTCTTAATGACAGGTTCATTAGGTTTAGCATATGACACAATAGTAAGTACCAAATTTAGGAATTCTATTTTTTCCACAAATGAGAATTAGTAGAATAATACAGTGCTGCTAAGGTTTCCAGCAAAAGAGGACAAGTCTCAATCTGAGTTTCTCACTTAAATATGTGTAAACCATGAAACAAAAATATAGCAAATGCAAGGTACACTGCCCAATGAATTGTTCAAACCTAATAAAAATGATTTAAACATATGCTAATCTATACCCATATGAAAATATTAACACAATAAATAAGATTATAGGAAGTACTTTTTATTTCCCTTTAAGGTGACTTATTCGAAGTACAAAAAGGACTTAGGATTATGTTTCTATTTTATGAATATTCAGAAAACAAGATTTCCCAACTTGTGTAAAATAGCTTCTTTCCTCAGGAACATTCATTTTAGAGATCAAACTAAGAACAAGAATTTGAAAATGGCACAGAAAGTGATAAAACTTACCATTAAAATTATCAATATATTGGTGTAATAAGTATGCATATATTATGAATTAAGAAAGTGTGATATATAAAAATCTAAGTTTACATAATAAAGTACTAGTAGGTGATAATATTACAAAAAGGTACTTGATTTATAAAAGGATTCAACATTGATTTTCTAAATGGTTATTTTCCCCAATCTATTTAACAAAACATTTTAAATGTAAAACATTTAAAATGTATAACATTTTAATATCTCTTTGAGACAGTAATCCAAGCTTCTTCCCTTGACGATGTTACCAGTTCATACTTTGTCTCAATAACTTGGTCGTCAACAGAAAGTAGATGTAGTCTCCTCACTAATATACTCAGAAGTACTGTGGTCACCATATACGCAAACCTAGTCAGGAAGAAAGTCGATTGTTTACTAATGATTAAAAATTATACTTTTAAGGCTATTACTTTGGTAAACTCTGGTGTGTTCACGTGGCACTTTGAGCTATGGCTACCATGTTTCCTGGCTTTGGTCCCCCTGCCCTACCTTGGGGAGGTAAATCTCCTCTCTCTTTCTCTCTAATTTACTTTCTCAATAAATTATATTTTCCAATCTAAAAAAAATTATACTTTATACTGATTGTTCATTCTCATCAACAGTGATCATCAGAGTTCTAAGAAGATAATCTAGCATCTTTTTCTTTCACATTA
The DNA here is from genome assembly GCF_000164805.1 of Carlito syrichta. Lineage (NCBI taxonomy): Eukaryota > Metazoa > Chordata > Mammalia > Primates > Tarsiidae > Carlito > Carlito syrichta. The sequence goes on along the minus strand of NW_007074597.1, from coordinate 80,660 downwards.
ATTTCTCTGCCATTTACCTCAACTCTGGGCATTCCTGGGTGCCTGAGAATCCAAGCAAGGAAAAAGTCTTCATAGCTAATATATCATCAAATCGATCTGGATCAAACCTAGAAAGAAAATCTGAGGTTAATTACAATATAGCACCGCTGCCATTTTATATATTAACACTAAAAGAACACAGATATGTAATAAAGTATAAAATTTACCAAAAATAGAAAGTGCTATCACATTTTATTTAAGTATCCCCTATTATTAGGTTTCCAAATTATTATTATTATTATTATTTTTTGAGTTGGTGTCTCACTCTGTCGCCCAGACTGGAGTGCAGTAGCCGTTCCCGGCCACTGCAGCCTGGACCTGCTGGGCTCCGGCAATCCTTCCGCCTCAGCCTTCCTAGTTGCCGGAACTACAGGCATGCACTACCACGCCCGGCTGATTTTTGATTTATTATAGAGATGAGGTCTCACCAAGTTGCCCAGGTGGGTCTTGAACCCACGGACTCAGGCAATCCACTCACCTCAACCTCCCAAAGTGCGGGATTATAGGCTAAGCCACCGAGCCCGGTGGTTTCCAAATTATTAAACAGATATTTTGTCTCTTGCTGTTTCTTGCCCAGGCTGGAGTGCAGTGGCACTCTCACAACCACTGCAGTCTTGATCTGCTACGCTCAGGTGATTCCTTCTGCCTCAGCCTTCTAAGTAGCTGGAACTACAGGTGCACAGCACCATGCCCAGCTCATTTTTTTGATTTATTGTCAAGGACAAGGTCTCACCAAGTTTCCTAGGCTGGTCTCAAACCCCTGGGCTCAGGCAATCCTTTTGCCTCTGCCTCTCAAAGTGTTGGGATTACGGGCATAAGCCGCCACACCTGGCTCTTGCTGTTTCTTACTTTACTATTTTTAAATAATAGATGCAAAATACATTTTGCAGAACTAGCAAGGAAAGACTATCACACAGGTTTGCATTTTTCTTTCTTTCTTTGTTTTTTTTGAGTTGGAGTCTCACTCCGTCGCCCAGGCTAGAATGCAGTGGCATGCTCATGGCCACCACAGCTTCAACCTGCTGGGTTCTGGTGATACTTCCACCTCAGTCTTTCAAGTAGCTGGAACTACCGGTGCATGCTACCAAGGTTTGTATTATTTAATGAAATAAAAGGATAAATCATACAAAATCACATAATGAATACTTAAAATACTTAAATAAATTTAAGACCTGTTACATGAGACCATCTTATCTATATGTGAGGCATCTTATATTACCTCTTCAATTAAAATATATTTCTTAAACCTGGAGGCTCCTAGCTTTAACACTATATTAATCCATTATACTACACCCAGATTTTTTTATTTTTATTTTTATTTTTTTGAGTCAGAGTCTCACTCTGACGCCCAGGCTGGAGTACAGTGGCATGCTGCTCATGGCCACCACAGCCTCAATCTGCTTGGCCTAGGGGATTCTTCCACTTCAGCCTTCTAAGGAGCTGGAACCACGGGCATGTGCCAACACGCCTGGCTTATTTGTTGATTTGTTGTAGAGATGAGGTCTTGGCATGTTGCTCAAGCTGGTCTTGAAACCCTGAGCTCAGGCAATCCTTTTGCCTCCACCTCCCAAAATGCTGGGATTACAGACTTGAGCTACCACACCCAGGTGACATCCAGATTTACTGAGAAGGGAAATGAAGGGGCTAAGAAAGATGTTTTGTTATTCAGAATTTCACTCTGTAAAAAGTCACTGGCAAAATGGATATATTAAAAACAAAACAAATAACCCATCTACCATGGAACATAAAAATTCTTCTCAAAAATAAATATTTTTAAAAGATCTAAACTCTGAATTTTAAAAGAGAGGAATCCTGCTTTCATTTTCTTTAAAATTTGTAAATTACTTTTCATGTAGAAGTGGCCATAAAGGAGGAAAGGAGGAGTAGACAGTAGATTCATGAAAGAGCAAAAGCAGTGAGCAGAAGATGTACAGGGAGGCAGGGGTTTTATGCTGCATCATGGCCACATATTGGATTTCTCCTCAAAACTTAAAGGAACACAAAACAATCAAACACATAAAAACTGACAATCACAAAGACAATGACAGGCCTTTCATACTTGTGTGGTGACGGCCAAGTGTCAGCGTCCTGAAGTACCACACCAAGGGCGTAAAGGACGAGGGTCTGCAAAACAAATCCATCTAGTTAGTCAAGGCTGACAGAGATAAAATGACTCCCAGAGAGTCAGCTCAACCTAAAGTTCTTTTAATATAGACAATGAAAACAAAATAGAAAATAATGGAGGAAAACACAAGCCATCATCTGCTGATTTTACAACAGGGAAGGCCTCTCTCAGCATGCCACAAAATTCGGAAACCATAGCTAAGTCATATTTCTTATAGTTAAGTCAAAGAAATAATAGGCTAAACTGTAAGAAAATTTACAGCCTGCATCCAGTTGAAAGCAACAACAACAACAACAACACCCTAAGCATAAGTAAAAGATAAGTAACAGGAAAAAAATATGAAAGAGTTAGTTTGTATAACACAAAAAGACATGTAAGATCACTAGAAAGAGTGAAAGTGGCAAAGAGATAATCCACAAAAGAAAAACACAAACAATATAAGTATGGAAAGTTGTTCAATCTTCCCAATGATCAGGGAAAAGCAAATTTAAAAAATGGAATAATTTTTCACATAAGATTCACAAAATATAAAGACAAATTCAGAGGTGGGAAAGACTTGGATAGAAAAAGCATTCTCATACATTGTTGCCAAAAGTATTCCATTTTAAAGGACAATTTAAATTTAACATACACATGGACTCCAACCCAAAAATTCTATTTCTGAGACTATGCAATACCAGTACAAGTATATAATTTGTTATAACAAAAAATTAAGGACAGCTGCAGTGGCTCATGTTTGTAATCCCAGCAGTCTGGGAGGCCGAAGCAAGAGGATTGCTTGATCCCAGGAGTTTCAGACCAGCCTAGGAAACATAGTGAGACCTTGTCTCTAAAAAACATTAAAAAAATCAGTCAGGCATGGTGGTGAGTCCCTGTAGTCCCAACTACTCAGGAAGCTGAGGTGGAAGATCACCTGAGCCCAAGAGGCTGAGACTATGGTGAGCCATGATTGTATCACTGCTCTCCAGCCTGGTGATGGAGTGAGACTCCCAATTTTTTTTTTTTTTTTTGAGTCAGAGTCTCACTCTGTCACCCAGGCTGGAGTGTAGTGGCACGCTCACTGCAGCCTCGACCTGCTGGGCTCAGGTGATCATTTCGCCTCAGTCTTCCAAGTAGCTGGAACCACAGCAGGCCGTGGGTCAGGTGATCATTTCGCCTCAGTCTTCCAAGTAGCTGGAACTACAGGCACACTCTACCACGCCTGGCTAATTTTCTGATTTATTGTAGAGATGAGGTCTCACCAAATTGCCCAGGCTGGTCTTGAACCTGTGGAGACCCCAAATTTTAAAAAAATGAATGTCAATCTAAATTTCCATTAGTTGACATTGCTTAAATTATGGTACATACATATAATGGAATATTATGAAGTTATTAAAAATAATGAGTTGGATTTGTTTCAGTACCAGTTGTACTAAAAGCCATGATATACTCAAACAAAGAAGACAATTAAAGAATAGTATAGGGAAAGTAACTTTTCACATATAAATTCTGTTTTAAAAATACATATATGAACCAGGTGCATTGGCTCATGCCTGTAATCCCAAAAGTTTGGGAGGTGGAGGCAAGAGGACTGCCTGAGCCCACAGGTTCAAGATCAGCCTGGCCAACATGGGGAGACTTCATATCTACAGTAAATCAAAAAATTAGCTGGGCATGATGGCACATGCCTGTGGTTCCAGCTACTTGGAAGGCTAAGGTGGAAGGATCCCTGAGCCTAACAGTTCGAGGTTGCAGTGGCTGTGAATGTGCCACCACATTCCAACCTGGGCAAGAGTGAGACTCTGACTTTAAAAAAAAAAGAAAAAAATACATGTATGGTCGGGCGTGGTGGCTCATGCCTATAATCCCAGCACTTTGGGAAGTAGAGGTGAGAGAATTGCCTGAGCTTAGGGGTTTGAGACCAGCCTGGGCAACTTGGCAAGACCTAATCAAAAAATTAGCTGGGCATGGTGGTGTGCGCCTATAGTTCTAGTTACTTGGAAGGCTGTGGCAGAAGGATCACCTGAGCCCAGCAGACTGAGGCTGTAGTAGCCGTGAGCGTGCCACTGCACTCCAGTCTGGGTGACAGAGACCCCAACTAAAAAAAAAAATCATAAATATGTGTGTGTGTATGCATACCTACACACATAGACACACACAGAAAGTAACAAACATATACATAAACTGGGTGGAAAAAATACATACTAAACTGCTAACAGTAGTACCTGTGGGAAAGAAAGACTTTTATATGGTTTGAACTTTAAAACAAGCATATAATTTTATGTATATGAAACATATATATAAAAATTGGTCATATATTTATATATGTATTTGTTGCCCAGGCTGGAGTGTAGTGGCATGCTCATAGACACCACAGCCTTGACCTGCTGGGCTCAAGCAATCCTTCTGCCTCAGCCCGCCAAGCAGCTGGAACCACAAGCATGCACCACCATGCCCAGCTAATTTTTTAATGTTTATTGTAGAGATGAGGTCTCAACAAGTTGCCCAGGCTGGACTCAAACCTGAGGGCTCAGGCAATCCTCTCCCCTTGGCCTCCCAAAGTGCTGGATTATAGGCGTGAGCCACAACACTCAGCTGTAATTATATTTTAATTAAAAGAATTGTGTCCTTAATTTTGTTAATAGGTAGTATTATTGAGCACTTTAAACAATAAAATTTTAAAATACACACCACAAGAGTTGAGAAGAATAACCGAATGAGTTAACTATATCAAATAACTCCTACCTCTCTGGGAATAATAAATTGGTCAATTTTTCCTTCAATATCTTGAAGCCGGGCAGAAACTGGGGTCAGTTTGGCAGCTCGAACTGTTTCACAAAGCACATGCCGACAATATCTGTTTAAAATAAAAATCTTGTAAAAAATGTAATTAAAAACATCAACAGATGTCAAAACAAAAACCACATGATTATATCATTAGATGCAGAAAAACTTTTGATAAAATCCAGCACCCCTTCTTGATAAAAAGCCTCGAACATCTAGGCATACAGGGAACATACCTCAAAGTAGTAAAAGCCATCTACGAGAAACCCACAGTCAGCATACTCCTAAATGAACAAAAATTGGAACCATTTCCCCTGAAAACTGGAACAAGACAAGGATGCCCACTCTCACCCCTCCTGTTCAATATAGTATTGGAAGTCCTGATTAGAGCAATCAGAGAAGAGAAGACAATCAGGGGTATCCAAATAGGAAAAGAGGAAGTCAACTTATCTTTCTTTGTAGATGACATGATCGTGTACCTTGAAAACCCAAGAGAATCTGTCAAAAACCTCCTTACACTAAAGGCCTTCGGCAAAGTCTCAGGATATAAAACCAATGTGCAAAGACAATTGCATTTATTTACACCAATAATAAACAAACAGAAACCCAAATAAAAACCACAATTCCATTCACAATAGCCACAAAAAAAATGAAATAC
>NW_007074597.1:43639-74774 GCF_000164805.1 Carlito syrichta | reverse complement strand
CTCATCTTCGACAAAGCCTCCACCACCTACCACTGGGGAGAGGAGAACCTATTCAGTAAATGGTGCTGGGAAAACTGGCTGACCACATGCAGAAGATTGAAACAGGACCCCTACCTATCCCCATATACAAAAATTAACTCCAAATGGATCAGAGACCTAAATGTCTGTCAAAACATAAGAACCTTAGAAAATGAAGGACATACCCTCATGGAAATTGGAACTGGCATCCAATTCCTGAACAAAACCCGAAACCCACAGGCCATAAGGGATAAAATAGACAAGTGGAGCCTCATTAAACTGACAAACTTCTGCAAAGCCAAAGAAACCATCAAGAGAGCAGGGAGACAGCCTACAGACTGGGAAAAAGTCTTTGCCAACTCCAGGTCTGACAAAGGCTTAACATCTTGGATCTACAAGAAACTCAAACGTGCTGAAAAGAAAGAAACAAACAACCCTATTATAAAATGGGCAAAAGATATGAACAGACACTTCACAGGAAGACATCTGAGCAGCCAACAAACACATGAAGAAATGCTCAAACTCAATAATTATCAGGGAGATGCAAATCAAAACCACACTGAGATACCACCCTACTCCAGTCAGAATGGCAATTATCAATAACTCAAAAAATAACAGTTGTTGGAGAGGGTGTGGTGAAAAGGGAACACTCCTACACTGTTGGTGGGAGTGTAAACTAGTGCAACCTCTGTGGAAAGCAGTGTGGCAATTCCTAAAAGCTCTAAACATCAACCTCCCATATGACCCTGCAATCCGCCTACTGGGAATATACCCTGAAGAACTCAAATCACTCTATAAAAAAGATACCTGCACACGAATGTTTATTGCAGCATTGTTCACAATAGCAAGAACCTGGAACCAACCATGCTGTCCATCAAAAGAGGACTGGATTAAAAAAATGTGGTACATATACACGATGGAATACTATGCAGCCATAAAAAAGAACAAAATCATGAATTTCACAGCAACCTGGATGGCACTAGAGTCTATAATACTGAGTGACCTCTCACAGAAACAAAGATCTGAGTATCACATATTCTCACTAATATAGTGGACCTCGATCATCCAACACACTACCATAAGAAAATGACTGACAGTGGTGGGGGAAACTATGGGGGGAGGGAAGGGGGGTGGGACTAATGGCAGTAAACATCTGTCTGGGGACGGGGAGACACCTGTTATCAACAAGAGGGCCTAAATGAAGCATATTTGTATACCTAACCCTTAACTGTACCCCACAACATCATAATAAAAAATATTGATTTAAAAAAACCAAAAACTAAATGTTATTAAAACTAGAAAATTAGATTAAAACTCTTGGAAGTAAAAAAAAAAAAAGAAAAAGAAAAATCTTTGAGAATGTTTATTTTGGAAAAGGCAATTTTAAATTGTATGTATATCTTTAAAATGTCCTTCACTAGTCCCATTTTTAAATTTTATTTTCATTTTTATTTTTTTTGAGTTGGAGTCTCACTCTGTCACCCAGACGAGTGCGGTGGCCGCTTCCGGCCACCGCAGCCTTGACCTGCTGGGCTCTGGTGGTCCTTCCACCTCAGCCATCCAAGTAGCTGGAACTACAGGCATGCGCTACCACGCCCAGCTAACTTTTGATTTATTGGAGAGATGAGGTCTTACCAAGTTGCCCAGGCGGGTCTCGAACTCGCTAGCTCAGGCAATCCACTCACCTCAGCCTCCCAAAGCACGGGATTACAGGTTAAGCTACCGAGCCCAGCCCATTTTTAAATTGAGTCAGGATCTCACTCTGTCACCCTGACTGGATTGCAGTGGCATGATCATGGGTCACCACAGACTTGAACTCCTGGTCACAAGCAATCCTCCCACCTCAGACTTCTAATTTAAAAATGTTTATAATTTTTTTTTTTGTAGAGATGAGGTATCACTATATTGCCGAGGCTGGTCTCGAACTCCTGGGCTTCCACCTTGGCCTCCCAAAGTGCTGAGATTACAGGTGTGAGCCGCCATGCCTGGACCTATCCTAATCCTTATTTGCTAAAAGATATGTTATACATTGGATGTATACAAAGATTTATGAAAAATATTTTTATACCTCTAGATGAATAAAGATTTAAACAAATAAAAAGATTTCTTTTTTTTTGAGTTGAAGTCTTACTCCATTGCTCAGGCTGGTGTGCAGTGGCACACTCACGGCCACCCCAGCGTCAACCTGTTGGGCTCTGGCGATCCTTCCACCTTAGCCTTCCAAGTAGCCAGCACTACAGGCGAGTGATATCACGCCTAGCTAATTTTTTATTTATTGTAGTGATGAGGTCTAGCCAAGTTTCCCTGGCTGGTCTCAAACCCGCAGGCTCAGGCAATCCACTCGCTTCAGCCTCCCAAAGTGCTGGTACTACAGGCTGAGCCACTGAGCCCGGTTGAAAAAGATTCCTAAAAGTAACTGAAGATAACTCAAAATAATACTTTTATAATTTTTAATAGAAAAGTTTTTTTTTTTTATTTTTAGCATGACACATTGATAGAAATCATTTAAAAAATCTACAGAAACTTTTTTTTTTGAGTTGGAGTCTCACTCTGTCGCCCAGACTGGAGTGCAGTGGCTGCTCCCGGCCACCGCAGCCTCAACCTTCTGGGCTCCAGCAATCCTTCCGCCTCAGCCTTCCAAGTAGCTGGAACTACAGGCGCGTGCTACCACGCCCGGCTAATTCAGAAACATTTTGTTTAAAATTAAAAGACAACGAGGACAAATATTTTCTGTAAACATATCTTTAATACATAAAAGTTATTTTTAAAAAGAACTATAGACCGGGCTCAGTGGCTCAGCCTATAATCCCAGCACTTTGGGAGGCCGAGGCGAGTGGACTGCCTGAGCCCATGGGTTAGAGACCCTCCTAAGCAACTTGGCGAGATCTCATCTCTACAATAAATAAAAAATTAGCCGGGCATGGTAGCACGTGGTGGCTGGGAGCGGTCACTGCACTCCAGTCTGGGTGACAGCTGAGACATCAAATCAAAAAAAAAAAAGAATTATAAAAGTTCTTCAGAAGTAATGAAAGTAAACAAATACCATAATAGAAACACGGGCAGAGAATATAAAAAACAACTCACAAAGAAATACAAATGACTTGAAGACATATGAAATGAAACACCTCATTAACAATTTAAAGATTGCCAATAAAGTATTTTTATTTTACTTGCCAGACTGGCAAAGATGAAAAAGAATGACAACAGACATAACTAATGAAAGATAAAGCACCAGGAGTGGTGGCTCATGCCTGTAATCCTAGCATTTGGGAGGCCAAGGTGGGAGAATTGCTTGAGCCCAGGAATTTAAGATCAGCCTGGGTAACACAGCGAAACCTTGTTTCTACAAAAAATAAAAAACGTAGCCAGGCATGGTGGTATGCGCCTATAGTTCCAGCTATTTGGGAGACTGAAACAGGATTGCCTGAGCCCTTGAGGTCGAGGCTGCAGTAAGCCAGGAGTTCGAGGCTGTACTCAGCCTGGGTGAGGGGAAAAAAAGGAAAGAAAAAGACACTCTCATATTCAACTGGTCAAGCATAAATAGGTACAACCTTCCTGAAGTATAATTTGGCAATGTATATCAACTATTTTTTTTGAGTCAGTCTTCTCTGTTGCCCAGGCTGGAGTGCAGTGGCACATTCATGGCCACCACAGCCTCGACCTGTTGGGCTCAAGTGATCCTTCCACCTCAGCCTTCCAAGTAGTTGGGATCACAGGCACATGTCACTATGCCCAGCTAATTTTTTGATTTATTGTAGAGACGAGGTCTTGCCATGTTGCTCAGGCTGGTCTCAAACCCCTGAGCTCAGGCAATCCTCTAGCCTCCACCTCCCAAAGTGCTAGGATTACAGGTATGAGCCACTGTTCCCGGCCATATATCAAATATTAAATGTGCATCACAGTGAGGAGAATAAAAGTTAAAATATATTGCAATCTCGCCATGAGTTAGTTTACTTAAATGTTTTATATACAGGATCTCATTTAATCCTTCCAAGAAGCCCATGGATGCTACTATTCTTCTAATTGTACAGATTAAATTACAGGCAATTGTTTAAGATCACACAGCAAGTAAATGGTATAGACAGGATTCAAACCTATATCTGTCTTAATCCATAGTCCTTAATCTTAATCACTGTGCTTGCTATTGCATATATCCTTAAGCTATAAGCTTACATCTAGGACCTTATTATTTAGATAAAATTAGAAATATTGGCAAAATGTAAGCATAGAAATGTTGATTCTTTATAATATCAAAAACAAAAGAAGAAACACCCTTCCTTCCCTTCTTCTGAATATGTGTTTATTGAGTAACTACAATATTTGAAGCACTGTGTAAATATTGGGCTGCAATGGTGACCAAGACAGATGCTATCAAAGGAGTTTAGAATCTAATTGGCAGGGGGAAGGAGAGTAGAGGGGACATAAAGGCTGAACAATTTAACAAGCACACGAATGTTATAATAAAGGAAGTTCAGGGCATTATGGGAACACATGGCAGGAGCACGTAATGTAGGAAAAAAGTTTTGTAGAGAAATAAACATTTAGGTTGAAACCTACAAGAAAAACCCTCAAAAAACTGGAGTTAGCTAGAAAAGAGAAGAACAGAGATCTATACAGAGGAACAGTCTGTGTAAAAGCCAGAAGATAAGAGTGTGGCATCTTCAAAGAAACAAAAGACTTTCAGTATAGCTGAATCCAAGGCTATATAAAAAGGAACAAGTAATGAGAAAGAAGGTAGGAGAGGTATGCAAGGCCCAGCATTTGAAATGCCTCAAAAGCCATGTAAGGGATTTTAAACTCCATCTCAAGAGCAAGGACTTTACACTGGGGACATGACTCTCCAGATGTAGAAAGATCACCAGCTCATTGTCAAATATACATTAGCATCATCTGAGAAGCTTTTGAAAACTTCTGATGTCCAGAGATGGAATCAGTTGGTGTGGGATTGGCCCTTGGTATCTGTACTTCTAAAGTACTCTAAGTGAGTGGAGAGTGCTGCCTCAGGCTCCGACAGCAGCTTGGAGAATGGATTGAAGAAGCAAGATCCAAGGCTGCTGAAGAATCCCAGTCAAGGTGACTGATGGTGGCTTGAACTAAAGCAGGAGAAAGAGCCATGGAGAGAATTAAAAGGACTGAAGCCAGGTGCAGTGGCTCACGCCTATAATCCCAGCACTTTGGGAGGCAGAGGTGAGAGGATTGCCTGAGTCCAGGGGTTTGAGACCAGCCTGGGCAACTTGGCAAGACCTCATCTCTACAATAAATCAAAAATTTAGGTGGGCGTGGTGGCATGTACCTATTTGGAAGGCTGAGATGGAAGGACTGTCTAAGCCCAGCAGATTGAGGTTGTGGTGGCTGTGATTGTGCCACTGCACTCCAGCTTGAGTGACAAAGTGAGATGACTCTGACTCAAAAAAACCCCCCAAAAACAAAAAGGCCTGAGAAGGTATTTGGAAAGCAGAAACAACAGAACCTGATCATTGATTGGATGTAGTGGAGACACTACATAGGAGGATACTACCCACAAACTATTTGGAGGACAAACTGAATTTACAGAAGGGTTACATGTTTTGTATTTTTAAATGTTATTAAATTTTTGTTCTCAATACATACAAGGGGAACCCCAAAAACCTGGAATCTGTTTATTAAAAAATTGTGTATTTATTCTTACATGATTGATACAATACACCTATCAAGATGCTTTTCCTACACTCAACAGTTTTTGAACTCGTCAATTTGAATGCCTTTTAGTGTTTCTGCTGTTTTTTGTTTCACCTCTTCCACATGGGCAAAACATTTTCCTTTGAGGACTTTTTTCATCCAGGGAAGCAAAAAAAGTCACTTGGGGTGAGACTGGGTGAACAGGAAGGGTGGGGCATGGTGGGTCATGCTGTCTTTGGTCAGAAACTGCTGAACACTCAGTGTGGTGCAGGCAGGTGCATTGTCTTGATGGAAGAGTCAGTCACCTGTTTGCCACAACTCAGACGATTCTCCTGTAAATAGTTCCTCACAACAAGGCTAGCTGGTACACTACACTGATACTGATAGGCTCCTAGAACACTTACCTAGTAGGGGAAGACTGTACTACAAGGGGTCTACCCTCCAAAAGACAATTCTAGTTTTTTGGGGGTTCCCCTCTCATATTGTAGATGCATGAAAAAAATAGTTACTCAAGGTAGGGTAACAGTTGTTACCTCTTTTTTTTTTTTTTTTGAGTTGGAGTCTCACTCTGTTGCCCAGACTGGAGTGCAGTGGCCGCTCCCGGCCACGGCAGCCTTGACCTGCTGGGCTCCGGCTATCCTTCCGCCTCAGCCTTACAAGTAGCTGGAACTACAGGCAAGCGCTACCATGCCTGGCTAATTTTTTTTTTTTTTTAATTTATTGTAGAGATGAGGTCTGGCCAAGTTGCCCGGGCGGGTCCCAAACCCGCGGGCTCAGGCAATCCACTCACCTCAGCCTCCCAAAGCGCGGGATTACAGGCTGAGCCACCGAGCCCGGCTAATTGTTACCTATTAAAGGCACATTTACAAAGAATCTTTGCGCCTTCTACTTCATATACTTCTATATTAGAAACATTTCAAAAGACAACTGGTATTACTTTTAAAATCAGAAATAGTTATACTCAATATAATAAATTAAACTTCCAACATGTAAAATAATCTGTAACAGATATCTCTGTGAAACCCAAAGTTTCTAGTTCTTTCCAGTGGCTGTTTCCCTATCTTCTATTTCCCTATAGTTGAAATATGCTCCAAGGTAAGATTGCCTGCTATTTGGTCTCTAACTTTTTTTTTTGAGTTGGAGTCTCACTCTGTCACCCAGACTGGAGTGCAGTGGCCGCTCCTGGCCACCACAGCCTTGATCTGCTGGGCTCTGGCCATCCTTCTACCTCAGCCTTCCAAGTAGCTGGAACTACAGGCGTGCGCTACCATGCCTGGCTAATTTTTGATTTATTGTAGAGATGAGGTCTCACCAAGTTGCCCAGGCGAGTCTTGAACCCGCGAGCTCAGGCAATTCACTCACCTCGGCCTCCCAAAGGTGTGGGATTACAGGCTGAGCCACCGAGCCCGGCTTTTTTTTTTTTGAGTCAGAGTCTTACTCTATCACCCAGAGTGGAGTACGGTGGCAAGCTCATGGCCTTGATCCGCTGGGCTCAGGCAATCCTTCTGCCTCAGCCTTCTAAGTAGCTGGAACCACAGGTGCATGCTACCATGCCTGGCTGATTTTTTGATTTATTGTAGAGATGAGGTCTTGCCATGTTGTCCAGGCTGGTCTCGAACCCCTGAGCTCAGGCAATCCTCTTGCCTCTGCCTTTCAAAGTGCTGGGATTACAGGTGTGAGCCACTATGCCTAGCCCAGTCTCAAATTTCTAGCTTCTAACCCCTAAACAATCAGAGCTGCAATTTTTAGAAATCTTCTTTTTTAAAAATTAAGGAATAGTGTGATAAAAATTAATGCTTTACCTGTATAGTTTGATGAATTTTAGTAGTTGTATATAGTGGTATAACCAGAACCACGATATAGAACAGTTTCCACATGCTAAAAATGTTCCTCATCCCCTTTGTAATTGATCCCCTCCCCATTCCTAGCCCGTCAACCACTGATCTGCTATCACTACTGAAGGGCGCAGAGAACAGTCAGAAGGGCGTCCCCCAAAATGGCACTGCCACACAAAGACAACAAAGGTCCTAAGCTCCGGCTTCTCCCCATATGGTTTCGTGCGCATGCAAAGTTTAAACCTGCACGTGAATAATTTCTCCCTATAGGAATACTACCTCATAGTCTCCTCCAATAAAGCCCAAGCACGGCACTGGCCAGCCCCTGCCAGGCCCATAAATACAGCCCTCTCCCTGCATATCTCTCTCTCTCTCTCTCTCTCTCTCTCTCTCTCACTGGCGCCTAAGTTCTTTTACATAAGTGAAATCATATAGTAGACAGTATTTTATGTTTCACTTCTTTCACTCAGCATAATGAAATTTATCTGCATTGTATGTGTCGATATTGTGTTTATTAATATCATTATTACTTAGTAGTACTCCATGGTATGGTTATGACATAATTTATCTATTTACCAGCTGGACATGTGAACTGCTTCAAATTTCTGGTTATTTTGTATAATATTGCCTTGAAAATTTGCATACAGGTCTTTGTGGATATGTTTTCACTTCTCTTAAAATAAAATTGCTAGGTGTGGAGTTGCTGAGTGGTATGATTAGTGTATGTTCAACTTTCTAAGAGCCTGTTTTCCTATGTGGCTGTACTATTGTGTATCCCAACTAATACAGTACGAGTGTTCCACACTTGACAACACTAGTACTATTTAAAACAGGTTAATGTAAAGGTTTCCCACAACTACCTTCTGATTTTAAAAAGTTGATTAAATTATCTATTAAAATCTATGTGTAAATATCTAAGTCCTATGAAAGAATATAACTTTCCTAGATAGCAACATTAGCTTTAAATTAGAAAAACCAGTTCAAATTTACCTTTTAATGATCTCCTCTTCCTTTTATAGTGTTCTTACCTGAGCTGCTCAATTTTCTCTGGAGTAATAGGACCATTCCCTAAAACTTGGTTTATCTCTTCATAGAGCTTTTTTTGAACTTCTTCAGAGGTGGTTAAAAAACAGATTGCCCAGGTACACACTAGGTGAAAAATTACAGGAATAACAATGAAAATAGCTAACTCAGGGTTTGGGTATAGAATAAAAAACGAATGGTTTGGGCTAGGGTTTTTGTATGTTTTTTCCCCCAATATAGAAGACACATAAATGCTACCAAAAAATAAAACAAAATTCTTCACAGGATTTGTATTTCATTGAACAGAAAATGAGTATTTATAGAACGTGGTCCAAAAGAGAGAAGTGCAATCTGGATGCTTGCTTTGTTAAAACTGGGAAGTGCCTGAAGCCACTCAGCGCATTTGACCTTAGGTAAAATAGTTATGATAATCAATAAACTTCAGTGCATTTGACCTTAGGTAAAATAGTTATGATAATCAATAAACTTCACATCTCTAGGAGTTTTCAGTGTTGGTGACTGTAACAGATTATCTGGTTCATTCAACCTTGTAAAATTAAAAAAAAAAAACTGATTTATCAGTTCACTTAGGAGCACTAATGAAATGATTAATACAAATCAAACTAGCAGGAGATTTATCTACAAATCAATACTTACAATTTTTTACTTGTAAGAAAAAATACACTGGCTCAAGAACTGTGACTGCTTATTGACAGTGGTTCTCAAAAATCACTGTGGGTTGGGAGTAGTGGCTTCTGCCTGTAATCAAAGTGTTTTGGGAGGTCAAAGTAGGAGAATTGCTTGAAGCCAGGAGTTTGAGACCAGCTTGGGCAAATCAGCAAGGCTCAAAACAAACAAAATTTAAAAATTAGCCAGTGTGCCTGAGCCCATGGGTTTGAGACCAGCCTGGGCAACTTGGGGAGACCTCATCTTTACAATAAATAAAAAACTAGCTGGGTGTGGTGGTATGTGCCTATAGTTCCAGTTACTTGGAAGGCTGAGGCGAGGCGGAAGGATTGCCTAAGCCCAGCAGCTTGAGGCTGCAGTGGCTACGAGTGTGTCATGAATGTGCCACTGCCCTCCTGCCTGGCAACAAAAGTAAGACTCCAACTCAAAAAAAAAAAAAAAAAAATTACTCAGGTATAGTAGTGTAAGCCTGTTACTCACAGGGTAATGTCAGAGGATGGCTTGAACCCAAGAGTTTGAGGCTGTAGTGAGCATGATCGTGCTATTGTACTCCAGCCTAGATGACAGAGTGAGACTCTTTAAAAACAACAAAAATCATCTGAGAGTTAGTTGATGCTATAACCTCACTTTCACAAATTCTAATTAAGTATATTTTAGGTGATGTCTAGATATCTGTACTTTTAACAAATGCAGTATGACAGGGTTTTTCTTTGTTTGCTTTGTTTTTTGAGTTGGGGTCTTACTGTCACTCAGACTGGAAGACAGTGGCACTAACATGGCTCACCCCAGCCTCAACCTTCTGGCTCAGGTGACCCTTCCACTTCAGCCTCATGAGTAGCTAGGACTACAGGCATGCGCCACCACCAGGCTACTTTTTTTATATTTGTAGAGATGAGGTCTTGTTATATTGCCTTGCCTAGGCTGGTCTTGGACTCCAGGACTCAAGCAATCCTCTTGCCTTGGCCTCCCAAAGTGCTAGGATTATAGGTGTGGCCAGCTATTTTGATTAACACCAAAACTGGAAGATAATTGGCTCATGCCTTACTTCAGTTTAAATTGGTTTATGGATTATATTCACTGAGGAAATGAAAATGTAAGGAAATTACATGATGAAAATAAAATAGAGGAAAGAGTAGTAGTATTTCCTTCAGGAATCCACTGGGATTACAAGTATTCAAAGAATGGATCCATCTAAATAAATAATACTACCTCTTTCCCTAGAATATGCTTGAGATAATACCATCCATAACTCTACTGTTCCCACGTCAGTTACTTTTTAAAACGCGAACACGTTGTAACGTCTATTTGTCAATGATCTCTTTCCTCAATTAAGGGCTGAATTAAATTTGCCTCAAAGTTAATTTTTTAAAAAGTTTGCCTTATTATTACTTATATTATCATCACTACAATCAATACCTACCTAGTATGCAATTATTTTTATAATTATTTCACATTCAGAGATCACAAAAAATACATGGGTGTCAGTCCATCCTTCACTTTTTCCTACATATGTTTCTTCATTATGGCTTTTGAAGGAATTATGGAATTTCACAGTATGTACAATATGTACATGTCATACAAGTTTACAATATACAGTAATATACAACAGAAAGATTTAGCACAACAATCTGCATACTGTAGTAACGCATATTCTGCATGAGTATATCATCACTTAAAATTATAATATAATTGCAAAAGCTTAATAATCTAAAATACTGTTTCTTTTGTAGAGCTCTATTAAAAGGAATGACTGGAAATGGCTTAAAACGTGATTTTAGGCCATTTCATGTTCTTTAAATACAATACTGAATCAGGAACAATTTCATAGCTCAAAGATAACTTGGAGATCCTCTAGAGCTAAACCCTTATTTTAGAGAAGGAGAAAAATGCAGAGATAAGTATCTTGCCCAAGGCTAATAAGCAGCAGAATAAAGACTTTAATTAAGGTTTCCTGCCTATCTCCTCTCTCAAAAACTTCAGAGGTGCCTTAAAAAATAATCAACCCACATGCAAAAAAGTAGCTTTACTCTTAAAATCCTCCTAAAAACTGAAAATAAGATTAACATGTTAATTCAACTTGGAAAAACTTTTTTTAGTGTCTAGAGCATAACTGATTTAGATGTTTTGAAAGTCTTGAGCAAAGACATATTTTAATGTAATACATTTCATTTTTTATTTTATTTATATGTCTTTTTTGAGTTGGAGTCTAACTCTGTCGCCCAGGCTGGAGTGCAGTGGCATGCTCCCGGTCACCCCAGCGTCCACCTGCCGGGCTCCAGCAATCCTTCCGCCTCAGCCTTCCAAGTAGCTGGAACTACAGGCGCGCGCTACCATGCCCAGCTAATTTTTTTTCTATTGATGTATTTAAAGATGTGGTCTCGCCAAGTTGCCCAGGTGGGTCTCGAACCCACAGGCTCAGGCAATTCACCCACCTCAGTCTCCCAAGGCGTGGGATTACAGGCTGAGCCACTGAGCCTGGCTACATTTGGCCTATTTAAAAAAAATTTTTTTTCTTTTTGAGTCAGAGTCTCATTCTGTCTCCGCTCATGGCTACTCCAGCATCAACCTCTTGAGCTCCAGTGACTCACATCTGTAATCCCAGCACTCTGGGAGTCCAGGGTGGGAGGATCGTTTGAGCCCAGAAGTTTGAGACCAGCCTGGGTAACACAGTGTGACTCTAAAATAAAAATAAATTAATTTTAAAAAAGAAAGAGCTGTAAATGAAACTGTTCAAGTGAACATAAATTTTCTAAATTTTAAATTGATGTCCTAATACTTCCATTAAGTATTTTTATATTACTAAATGTTATGTCTATAAACACATTTTTTATGAATATTGTATAAATGAATGGTACTCCACTAATCTAAAAACCAGTGAGGAAACTTAGAAACATATCACATATTTTAGAATTTTAATTAAAATCACCTTCAATTCCAACAAGAGAAGACTTCTTTTAACTTGTGGTTTCTGTGGCCTACATCCTGGGTTAGTAGACCTTAATAATAGCAGACTCACTTGGAGTCAAAGTGAAAAGCAGCAGCAGGAAATGGAAAAGCTTACTGCACTGGTTGGAGAAGTATCAATAGCAGTTCATTTCAAAGACAGTAACTAGAAAAAAATGTGTCAAGAAATTTATAGCAATTTTCAGAGGGTGATATCAATCGCTGGGGTTAAAAAAAAAAGGCACCTGTGTGAATTAAGCCTTCTAAACAAGAATTAAAAAAAGGAAAGGGAAATTATAAAGAGGTCTTGCAAACAGTGCTTCCTTTATTTTAGACTAGCATCACCTTTATATTTGTAATCCATCTGAAAAAGAAATAAATTTATACTCACATTTTGCAGTTATCACACATCCAGCCAGAGAAAATATAATACTGTCTTCTAGGATCTAGAAAACAAAACTAAGTTTAGAAAGTGTGAAATGAAAGGTGGCCTATATTAGGCCATGCTAAAACAATCTAGAGTTTAAACTTAGGGTTAATTAAAAAAAGAGTACGCTTTTTTCTTTATAATGTTTTATTAAAACAAAATCAGTATAATGTGAAAACCAATCTAAATAATACGCTGCTTTTTTGAAATATATCTTTGATATATCATAGTTGTACATATTTTAGGGATATCTGGTATTTTGATATATGTGTACAATGTGTAATATCAAATCATGGTACAGGTTGCTAACACTACTGGCTCATATACTTTGGCAAATAAACTAGCTCAGTTCCAACTTTCTGGCTCCACCTGATGTAGCAACATGGTCCAGGAACAGTGGAGAGGATCCTGCCACTGTCCTGGGAGCCCAATCAATTTCTACACCAACAAATTCCCCGAAACCACTTCTGACTACAAGAACTTGTGTGTAGAGCGTGGGGAAATTATTCTTACAATGAACAAGTGTGCAACAATGACACTATGCCTGTTTTTTGCCTGACAGTACCATAAACAGTAGTGTGCTGGTGGCAACCAACGTGCACTGTGAACAGGTCAAGCTGCCACACCTGGTCATGCATGCAGAGTAACGTGTCTACAATGGCTACACTTATACAAGTCCTTCTCCTCATTAATTTTTTTTTTTTTGAGTTGGAGTCTCACTCTGTCGCCCAGACTGGAGTGCAGTGGCTGCTCCCGGCCACTGCAGCCTCAATCTCGACCACACCTGGCTAGTTTTTGATTTATTGTAGAGATGAGGTCTCACCAAGTTGCCTAGGTGGGTCTCGAACCCGCAGGCTCAGGTCTCCTCATTTATAATCAGAGAATTTCAGCTTAATATTTGCTTACCCAAATATTAAATAATATACAGATTCTTCAAACAGTTAATTAATAGGAGACTAAGTACTTGAACTATATATGTACAATAAAAAAGAAGCCATTGAATTCTAGGAGGGTATCTGGATTAAAGTGAATGAAAAGTTCATTCCGCTGCCGGGCTCGGTGGTTCAGCCTGTAATCCCGCGCCTTTGGGAGGCTGAGGTGAGTGGATTGCCTGAGCCCGCGGATTTGAGACCCGCCTGGGCAGGCGAGACCTCATCTCTACAATAAAAATAAAAAAAAATTAGCCGGGTGTGGTAGCGCGTGCCTGTAATTCTGGCTACTCAGAAGGCTGAGGCAGAAGGATCGCTGGAGCCCAGCAGGTCAAGGCTGCAGTGCAGTCTGGGCGACAGAGTGAGACTCCAACTCCATATATATGAGACTATTATTGGTATTATTATTATTATTACTTATAGACAGAGGTCTTGTTATGCCACCCAGGCTGGCCTCGAACTCCTGAGATCAAGTGATTCCCCCCACCTCAGCCTCCCGAATAGCTCAGACTACAGGCATGTGTTACCACCCCTGGTTCCAGCTTATTTTTTATTTAATAAATATTTAACAATTACATCACCTGTTGGTCATTAAGGTTCCCCTGTACTAAGAAGTCAATGAAAATATGCTGACTGAAGTTCCTTCCTTTTCGCTCTTTTATGATTTTTTTAAAGATAGATTCCAGTTGCATAAGAGCTTAGAGAAGAAAAAACAAAATAATTTTAGAATACAAGCATTTGTGGAGATTGAACTTCTAAAAGATAATTTTGCACAATGTTACTATGTGCAGAATAAAATCTTCAATGTTGGCAACCAATAATGATGAAAGCTAATTTATGCCCATCTATTTTATTTTCCTCCTTCCTTTTGCCGACTTTAACATATATACCAAAAGTGCATAAAACACATAAGTGCAGTTTAAGGAGTAATTACAAAGCAAACAGCTGTAACTTGACTACTCAGATTAAAAAGGAGAACAAAACCAGCACCTAAGAGGCTTCCAAACATGTAAGCTTCTCCAACTACCTTCCTTCTCAACTCTTTCTGTATTCCATTCCTTTCCCCAAATCTGGCATCGGACAGAAACAGATGTGAATTAACCAGAAAAATACATTTTACAACCTGAAAGATACAAATATCTGACATTCAATGGTCAATAAAGTTATCCCCAGATGTGCTTCATTCCTTACTCTACTGGACCTATCCCTGAGGATATTCGTAACTCTTTCACATGGCCCACACTTCCTTCCCAATTTACTGTCTGCTCATTCTCATTCTCCTTATTTCATGTTTTTTGTTGTTTTGAGTTGGAGTCTCACTCCCGTCGCCCAGGCTGGAGTGCAGTGGCACACTCACAGCCACCTGTCAACCTGCTGGGCTCAGGCGATTCTTCCAATAAGCCTTCCAAGTAGCTGGAATTACAGGCGCGTGCTACTATGCCTGGCTAATTTTTTGATTTATTGTAGAGATGAGGTCTCACCAAGTTGCCCAGGCTGTTCTTGAACCCATGGGCTCAGGAAATCCTCTCACTTTGGCCTCCCAAAGTGCTGGGATTACAGGCTTGAGCCACCGTGCCTGGCCCTCCTTATTTCATTATGACTTTTTGAAACCGGTCTCACTTTGTCGCCTAGGCTGGAGTGCAGTGGCACGATCATAACTTACTACAGCCTCGAACCCCTGGACTCAAAACAGTCTTCCTGACTCAGATTTCCAAAGTGATGGGAGTACAGGTGTGAGCCACAGTACCCAGTATCAGTCTACTTTTTTTCCTTTTTCCTTTTGTTTTTTTTTTTTTGAGTTGGAGTCTGACTCTCCTGCCCAGACTGGAATGCAGTGGCATGCTCATGGTCTCTGCAACCTTGACCTGCTGGGCTCAGGCCATACTTCCATCTCAGTCTCCCAAGTAGCTGGGACTACAGGTGTGTACCACCACACCTGGCTAATTTTTTTTTTTTTTTTGAGTTGGAGTCTCACTGTCGCCCAGACTGGAGTGCAGTGGCCACTCCCGACCACCGCAGCCTCGACCTGCTGGGGTCCGGCGATCCTTCCACCTCAGCCTTCCAAGTAGCTGGAACTACAGGTGCACGCTACCACAGCCAGCTAATTTTTGATTTATTGTAGAGATGAGGTCTCACCAAGTTGCCTAGGGAGGTCTCGAGCTCACGGGCTCAGGCAATCCACTCACTTCAGCCTCCCAAAGTGCTGGAAGTACAGGCTGAGCCACCGAGCCCAGCCTATTTTTATTTTTTTGAGTTGGAGTTTCACTCAGTCACCCAGACTGGAGTGCAGTGGCCGCTCCCGGCCACTGCAGCCTCAACCTGCTGGAATCCGGCGATCCTTCCGCCTCAGCCTTCCAAGTAGCTGGAACTACAGGTATACGCTACCATACCCGGCTAGTTTTTGATTTATTGTAGAGAAGAGGTCTCGCCAAGTTGCCAGGCGGGTCTCGAACCCACGGGCTCAGGCAATCCACTCACCTCGGCCTCCCAAAATGCTGGGATTATAGGCTGAGCCACCAAGCCCGGCCAGGGCTCAGTTTTTAGACTTTTCTCCTTTTCCATCTATATTCACTACCTTGGTGATCTCTAGTCTGAAGATTTTAAATATGTCACACTTTCAAATTTGTATTTCTTGTCAGGACCTCTTCTACCTGAGCTCTAGACTCAGGTATCTAACAACTCATCACCCAACATGCTGAACTCCTGACCTTTCCCCCCAAACTGGGCCTTCCCAGTCTTCTCTATCTTATTTCCTAATAACCTCATTTTACAATTGTGAGGTCTAAAACCATGGTGTCTCCTTCTCTCTCATAACCCACATTTCACCATTAGCCAGTGTGCTAGGTCTATCTTCAAATACAGATTTACTTTTTTTTCCCCCTGAATTTTCTGTTGCCTGCTACCTGGTCCAAGCTATGTCATCTGTCTTGCCTGGTGCATTGCAGTCAACCCCTAATTAGTCTCCTTGCTTCTGCTCTGAGTTCCTACAGTCTCATAGCAGCCAGAGTGATCCTTGGTTGTTTTTTTTTTTTTTTTGAGTCACAGTCTTACTCTGTCACCACAGCCTTGATCTGCTGGGCTCAGGCGATCCTTCCAGCTCAGCCTTTCAAGTAGCCCACAGCACCCAGCTAATTTTTGAGTTTATTGTAGAGATAAGGTCTTGCCAAGTTGCCCAGGCTGGTCTGGAACACCTCAGCTCAGGCAATCCTCTCACCTCTGCCCCGCAAAGTGCCGGGATTACGGGAGTGAGTCTCCGCACTCAGCCCAGAGTGACCCTTCTAAACATAACTCGTATCACAACTCTGCTCAAAACGCCAGTAGCTTCCCGTTTCATAGTAACAGCCTAGTCACACAAGAGTCTATAAGTCATATGAACCCATCCCCAATCTTTCTGACCTCATCTCCTTCTGCTTCTCTTGTAACTCACTTCACTCCAGCCATACTGGCCTTCCTGTTGTACCTCAAATACACCAGCAAGAGTCCCACCTCCAGGACTTTGCAATTACTTTACCTTACATAGAATATTTGTCCTTTGGACATCCAGGTATCCATGTAATCTGCAAGACTGGTTGCTTCATCTCTTTCAAGTGTTTGCTCAAAAGTCACCTCAAGGCAGCAGACAGCAGACACTTGCAATTGTCCTACCCGATGTACCCTTCACATTTCACACCGTATCTTGCCTTTAATAAATCTACCTTTCTTAATTCATAAAAACACAAAAACGTTACCTCATCTTGGTGAGGTCTTTCCTAATAATTACTTAAAATTGCAACCTCCCCACCCCCTGGCACTCTCTATTCCCTTCCGGTTGTATTTTTCTCCTCAGCATTTTTCATCTTTTAACATACTATTCATTTGATTTATTTTGACTATTGTCTCTCTCCACTTCAGTGCGGTGCTGCAAGGGCAAGACATTTTGATTGTTTAGGTTCCCCAGCACATAAAATATGTCAGTATATTACAGATCTTCACTATATATTTATAGAATTAAAAATGTAATACACACTAGTGATTAAAATGCGAAATTATTAACACTGTAATGCAGCAGTTCCCAGAATTCGCTACACATTAGAATCACCTGGGAAGCTTTTATAAAAACTAGTAAGCACATGTCACACCTTCTACCAAATAAATCTGAACGTTTACAGGAAGAAGCCAGGATTCAATATTTAAAAAAAATATTCAAAGTATAGCAAAGTCTGGGAACTACCATTGTACACTCTCCACTTACAAGTACCTTAGAATAATCAGGACAGCTTTTACAAAAATACCTGATGCCAGTGCATCCCATCTCAGATGTTGACTAAATTGGTCTAGGATGGGACCTGATCTCTAGTTTTGTTTTGTTTTTTAAGTTCCCCAAGTGATTCCAATGTGCAGAGCAGGTTAGAAATTACTTACATAAACAAAGGAAGCTCTCATGCAGCCATGAGATCCCATTTATTTTTTATTATTATTTTTTTTGAGTTGGAGTCTCACTCTGTCGCCCAGACTGGAGTGAAGTGGCTGCTCCTGGCTACCACAGCTCGCTCTGCTGGGCTCCGGCGATCCTTCCGCCTCAGCCTTCTGAATAGCTGGAATTACAGGTGTGCGCTACCATGCCCGGCTGATTTTTTGATTTACTGTAGAGATGAGGTTTCGCCAAGTTGCCCAGGCGGGTCTCAAACCCGCGGGCTCAGGCAATCCACTCACCTCAGCCTCTCAAAGGCGTGGGATTACAGGCTGAGCCATCGAACCCGGCGAGATCCCATTTATATAAATACTAAAACGTAATTATTTTCAACAAAATCTCAGATTTGATCTATGCCCATGTTATAGCCCAAGGGACAAATTATGCTAGAAAATCTGCTTTTATTTAGAATCAAATAATATGAATTATTATCATTTCAAATGAATTTAATATTTCTAAAATATATTTTTTATAAAAGGGAGTTAATCCAAATGCACTGATCAAGATAATCAGAATGTGTTGATAGCAGGAAATATGTCAACTAAACTGGCTTTTTTTTTTTTCTGGCTAGGTGAGGAGGCTCTCACGTGTAATCCCAGCACTTTGGGAGGACAAGGTGGGAGAATACCTTGAGTCCAGGAGTTGGAGACCAGCCTAGGAAACATAGCAAGACCTCATCTCTACAAAATAAAAAAACTTAGCGAGGCATGGTGGCACACACCTGTAGTCCCAGCTACTTGAGAGGCTGAGGCAGAAGGACAGCCTGAGTCCATGAGATTCAGGCTATGGTAAGCCATGATTATGCCACTGCACTACAGAGTGAGACTCTGACTTAAAAAACAATTAGTTAATAAATAGACTTTTTTTTTTTTTAACTTCTGTTGGACAGTAAGGGAATCACTAGAATAGTAAGCTAATGAGGACAGGGATTTTTGTTTTCTATACATAGAATAGGGCCTAGCACAGAGTACACTTCAATAAATGTTTGTCAAAAGGATAAAGGAAGAGAATCCTGTGACGCAATATATTATATATGGAATATAATGCATTATTCCAATGCACCTTACGTATTTTAATTTACCTTGTCTGCTTCCAAAAAGGGAAATGAAGAAGCTCAGAATAAAAGTATTAAAGCGTTACAATCATTCAACCACTGACAGAAAACACAGAGCAACAACAAAAAGAGTAAGGGAGAATGATTTGAGGGAACTATATTAAATTAAAATTGCTATTTTCCATTTTCTGTTGTTGTTGTTTGTTTGTTTTTGAGTTGGAGTCTTATTCTGTTGCCCAGGCTGAAGTGCAATAACAGGCTCATGGTCACTGCAGCCTCGACCTGCTGGGCTCAGGCAATACTTCTGCCTCTGCCTTCCAAGTAGCTGGAACCACAGGCATGCACCACCATGCAGATAATTTTTTATTTATTGTAGAGATAAAGTCTCGCCAAATTTCTCAGGCCTTAAACCCCTGGGCTCAGGCTATTCTCTCGCCTCCACCTCCTGAAGTGTGAGTCATTGCCCCTGGCCTAAAATTGCTATTTTCTGGCATAAATTTATACAGTTGGCTGGGCACAGTGGCTTACATTTGTAATCCCAGCATCCTGGGAGGCTAAGCCAGAAAGATCACTTGAGCCCAGGAGTTTGAGACCAGCCTGGGCAACACAGTAAGATCTTATCTCTACAAAAACAATTTTTAAAAAATTAATTATTTATTTTTGAGTAGGAGTTTCACTCTGTCACCCAGGCTGGAGGGCATGCTCCTGGCCATCGCAGCCTCGACCTGCTGGGCTGAGGTGATCCTTCCGCCTCAGCCTTTCAAGTAGCTGGAACTACAAGCACACGCCACCACGCCCAGCTAATTTTTTGATTTATTGTAGAGATGGGATCTCACCAGGTTGCCCAGGGTGGTCTCAAAACCCATGGGCTCAGGCAGCCCTCTCACCTCAGCCTCCCAAAGTGCTGGGATTATAGGCGTGAGCCATTGTGCCTGGCCTCAAAAACAATTTTTAAAAATTAGCTGGGTGGGTGGTTTCTTTAGTCCAGGCGAGCTCTGACATGTCACTCTTTCTTTTCTCTCTAATAAACTTTATTTGAAAAAAAAAATAGCTACTGTAGTGATACATGCCTCCAGCCCTGGCTACTTGGGAGGCTGAAGCAGGAGGACTGCTTGAGTCCACGATGGTGGTAAGTCACAGTGGTGTCACACTGTACTTTAGCCTGGGCAACAAAGTGAGAGCCTGACTCAAAAATAATAATAATAATAAAGCTATAACCAATGTCAAACAATTTTTAAAATATCTTTACTCAATGTTATAATGGCACAAACTTTTTTTTTTGAGTTGGGGTCTCACTGTCACCTAGGCTGGTATGCAGTGACACAATCACAGCTCACCACAGCCTTGATCTACTGGGCTCAGGCAATTCTTTCGCTTCAACCTGGGACTACAGGTGCACGCCATCATGCCTGGATAATTTTTTTAATTTTTATTTTTGTAGAAATGAGGTCTCACTATGTTGTCCAGGTTGGTCTCGAACTCCTGGACTCAAGCATACCTTCTGTTTCGGTCTCCCAAAGTGCTGGAATTATAGGCGTGAGCCACTGTGCCCAGCCAATATTATTTCTTTAGCAATTCCTATAAGGTTGAATGTTTAGTTTGTTTTCGATGTTCTGCTTGCAGAAGTAGTATTACAAAAAATATGTTTATGAATATTTTCATCTTTTAGGTAATTTCACTTGCTATTACTTGTAACTCATTCGTGACTGCTGACATGAATTTACATCATTCCAAATTCTGTTTCTGGTTGCCACTGACATGAATTTATGTTTTTGCAAATGCTGTTTCTGAATGCTGCAACATTGTCAAATGTATGTGTTATTATATTTTGCTTGAAAATGAATAGTCGGGCCGGGCTCGGTGGCTCATCGTGTAAGCCCAGCACTTTGGGAGGCCGAGGCGAGTGGATTGCCTGAGCCCGCGGGTTGGAGACCTGCCTAGGCAACTTAGCGAGACCTCATCTCTACAATAAATGAAAAATTAGCTGGGTGTGGTAGCGCACGCCTGTAGTTCCAGCTACTTGGAAGGCTGAGGTGGGAGGATCGCCGGAGCCCAGCAGGTTGAGACTGTGGTGGCCGGGAGTGTGCCAATGCACTCCAGTCTGGGCCACAGAGTGAGACTCCAACTCGGAAAAAAAGAAAAAAAAAAAGAAATAGGTAAGAAGACAGTTAATTGAGATAATTATCTGATATCGATTGTGTAATGTTGTTACTGATTTATGTAGTTGGTAAAAATTACAAGTTGGTGATTATTTTGTTATAATTAGTGTTATATACTTATATTTTGATATTTCAGGTCTTTCATACTTCAACATTAAAAATAATTTATCATAATTGAGGAACATGAAGAAATATATGCTGATGTGATTTCTTTTTTTTTTTTTTGAGTTAGTCTCACTCTGTCATCCAGGCTGGAGGGCAGTGGCACGCTCCCTGCCACCGCAGCCTTGACCTGCTAGGCTCCAATGATCCTTCCGCCTCAGCCTTTCAAGTAGCAGGAACTACAGGCGCACGCTACCACGCCCAGCTAATTTTTGATTTATTGCAGAGATGAGGTCTCACCAAGTTGCCTGGCTGGGTCTTGAACCCCGGGCTCAGGCAATCCACTCACCTCAACCTCCCAAAGTGCTGGGATTACAGGTTGAGCCACTGAGCCCAGCCTGCTGATGAGATTTCTGAAGTCAAAGGTGAATCCAGTAAACTTATTAGTGATAGTGAGAGAGATAGTGTAAAGATACAATGTAAATCAAGAAATATAATGCAGATAATCTATGACAGTGAATCCAGTACTGGTGAAAACACTGAGTGGACAAAATATGGTCCAAAAAAAAACTTAGAAGTGTTTATTGGTAATCTAAGTATCAAGGCATTTCCAAATGATCTTCAAGGTAAAAATGAAGAACTATTTATTGGAGATGAACTTATAGAAATGATTGTAACTAAGACTAACAAGTATTATGATCAGATGAACCAAAGATATAAATGTCCAAAGAAATAAGAAAAGTGGAGCAATGCTACAGTGTCCAAGATGAAAAAATGTCTAGCATTAAATATTTTGACGGGACAAGTGAGGAAAACCACAATACATGATTATTGGTCAACACATCTGTCAATTGGGACACCTTTTTTTAAAAAAATAATGACACAAAATAGGTTTTGCATTTTTCCAGTAATGGAGAAATGCACGCAAATCCAAGCAGATTATGCAAAATTCGAACCGTAATAAATTATGTTTTTTTTTTTTTTTTTTGAGTTGGAGTCTCACTCGGTCACCCAGACTAGAGTACAGCGGCCGCTTCCGGCCACCGCAGCCTCGCCTGCTGGGCTCCAGCGATCCTTCCGCCTCAGCCTTCCGAGTAGCCGGAATTACAGGCATGCGCTACCACGCCCGGCTGATTTTTTGATTTATTGTAGAGATGAGGTCTCGCTGTCCAGGTGGGTCTCGAACCCACAGGCTCAGGCAATCCACTCACCTCAGCCTCTCAAAGGTGCAGGATTACAGGCTGAGCACCGAGCCCGGCTAAATTATGTTTTAAATAAGTTCAACACAGTATACAAACCTGAACAAGAACATTCCCTGGATGAATTCATGATACCTCATTGTGGAAGACTGTCTTTTTGGGCTTACAATCCGAATAAAACTACAAAGTACAGAATGCTAGTCAGATTGGTGTCTAAGGCAAATACTGGATATGTCTGCAAATTTCAGCTGTATTGTGAAAAAGGTGACAATTTAGAAAAAAAAAACATTTCGCTTGTGCTGAATGACAGAAGTTTGAGGCAACCAGCTTCAGGTTTTTAAAAATTTTCACCCACTCTCAGTATTAGGAAAGTGAAAAATTTGCCGGTAGCGAATATATTAATATGCGTTGTCCAACTGTTTTCTTGTTCCCTTATACTTTCCATGAATCCTGAGTGAGTGCTGGAGTTTCCATTACTAACACACTGCTTTTTCCTCTTTTTATTTCTGAGTTGTAGTCTCACTGTTGCCCAGGCTGGAGTGCAGTGGCATAATCACGGCCACTGCAGCTTTGATCTGCTGGACTTAGGCAATCCTTCTGCCTCAGTCTTCCAAGTGTGGTATACCACCACACCCAGTTAGTTTTTGGATTTATTATAGAGACAAGGTCTTAGTTTCCCAGGCTGGTCTCAAACACCTGGGATCAGGCAATCCTCTTGCCTTAGCCTCCCAAACTTCAGAGACTATAGGCATGAGTCACCATGCCCAGCCCTCTTCACTTTTGTTAAAGAAAAATTTTTATTGTAGGAAATGTAGCAAAAAATCATGAAGAGAGAAAATATTAAAAAATCTAGCCGGGCTCGGTGGCTCAGCCTGTAATCCCGCGCCTTTGGGAGGCTGAGGTGAGTGGATTGCCTGAGCCCGCGGGTTCGAGACCAGCTTGGGCAGTGAGACCTCATCTCTACAATAAATCAAAAAAAAATTAGCCGGGCGTGGTGGCGCGCGCCTGTAGTTCCAGCTCCTCGGAAGGCTGAGGCGGAAGGATTGCCGGAGCCCAGCCGGTGGAGGCTGCGGTGGCCGGGAGCGGCCACTGCACTCCAGTCTGGGTGACAGAGTGAGACTCCGACTCAAAAAAAAAAACAAAAAAACAAAAAAAACAAAAAATCTATAATCTCACTATTCAAAGATTATCTTATTCAAACTGGGGCACATATATTTTTGACCTTACTAAAAACTATGAGTGACCAAACTTACCATCTTCATACTGCTGGTTTCGAGTTGTGCTTTTATCAAGTGACCCATCTAGAAAGCCTTTTCCAATCTCAGACCAAACCTGAAAATAAGAAAATATAAATATCTCTTATCTAGTAGGAAGATTTTCTAAATAATACAGAGCAATGTAAGCTAATAATGAAGGAACTCCTTTCTCACTAACAAATCTAATAACCAACGTCTCCCTTTTAAGCCAGCTGCAAAATCATTTACTCTTTAAGACTCAGAGAATAGGGAACAAATATATCTTAATGATTACAGTCAAGACACTTTCAAACTTATTACTACAATTAAAAAGCGAAAATTTTCTTTTCTTTAAAAGAAGTAGGAATGAAACAGAAACAGCATGTTGTCCTAAGTGAGTGCTTAACAGTGGGTACAGAGGGGCACAGGAATAGGAACAACAGACTGGGGACTCCTACAACTGGGAAGGAGAGAGAGGGAACAAGGGATGCAAAACCACATATCGGGTACTATGTGCCACGGGGGGTTGGCAGGTTCATCAAAAGTCTAAACTTTTTTTTTTTTTGAGTTGGAGTCTCACTCTGTCACCCAGACTGGAGTGCAGTGGCAACTCCTGGCCACCGCAGCCTCGACCTGCTGGGCTCCAGCGATCCTTCCGCCTCAAAAGCCTAAACTTTTAAGCTGGGCTCGGTGGCTCGGCCTGTAATCCCGTGCCTTTGGGAGGCTGAGGTGAAAGGATTGCCTGAGCCCGTGGGTTCGAGACCCACTTGGGCAATTTGGTGAGCCCTTATCTCTACAATAAATCAAAAAATCATCCGGGCGTGGTAGCGCATGCCTGTAGTTCCAGTTAATTGGAAGGCTGAGGCGGAAGGATCACCGGAGCCCAGCAGGTCAAGGCTGCGGTGGCCGGGAGCAGCCACTGCACTCCAGTCTGGGCAACAGAGTGAGACTCCAACTCAAAAAAAAAAAAAAAAAAAGTCTAAATAACTTTGGCCGGGCTCAGAGGCTCAGCCTGTAATCCCAGCACTTTGGGAGGCCAAGGTGAGTGGATTGCCTGAGCCTGCGGGTTTGAGACCAGTTCAGGCAACTTGGTAAGACCTCGTCTCTACAATAAATCAAAAAATTAGCCAGGCGTGGTAGCGTCCTGGCTACTTGAAAGGCTAAGGTGGAAGGTTCGCCTGAGCCCAGCAGGTCAACACTGGGGTGGCCGTGAGTGTGCAACTGCACTCCAGCCTGGGCGAGGGAGTTAGACTCCAACACAAAAAAAGTCCAAACCTTGCTATCATGCAATATACTTATGTAACAAATTTTCACATGTACCCCTTGAAGCCAAAAGAAAATACAATTAATTTTTAAAAAGGAGTAGGAATGGCCGGGCATGGTGGCTCAGGCCTGTAATCTCAGCACTTTGGGAGGCAGAGGTGAGAGGATTGCCTGAGGCCAGGAGTTCAAGACCAGCCTGGGCAAGTTGACAAGACCTAGTCTCTATAATAAATTTTTTAAAAAATTAGCTGGATGTGGTGCCACGTGCCTGTAGTCCCAACTACTTGGAAGGCTGAGGTAGAAGGATTACCTGAGCTCAGCAGGTAGAGGCTGTGGTGGCTGTGAGTATGCCAATGGACTACAGCCTGGTGACGGACTGAGACTCTAACTCAAAAATAAATAAATAAAAATAAATAAATAAATAAATAAAGGAGTAGAAATGGAGAGGAAAAAGGATACGGCAGTAGAGTCAATCTCAGTTTAGTATTGTAATGGCACAAGTATATAAATAAAATTCACAGGTAATTACAGATTTTATTTCACCTATAATGATAAACATTGGCTGAGGTACAGAAAGGTGTTAAAAATTAGTCTAAGGTTTGGAGACAATAATGAGCAGAACAAGCTACCAATATTTCAAAATTTAGTCATCAGCTTTTGAAAAAACTTTAACTGATTGTAATTAAAAAGTTCTGAAAGGGCCAAGCTCGGTGGCTCAGCCTGTAATTCCAGCACTTTGGGAGGCCGAGGTGAGTGGATTGCTTGAGCCTGCGGTTTCAAGACCCACTTGGGAAACTTGGTAAGACCTCATCTCTACACTAAATCAAAAATTAGCCAGGCTTGGTAGCATGTGCCTATAGTTCCGGCTTCTTGGGAGGCTGAGGTGGAAGGATCACTGGAGCCCAGCAGGTCAAGGCTGCGGTGGTTGGGAGTGTGCCACTGCACTCCAGTCTGGGTGACAGAGTGAGACTCCAACTCAAAAAACAAAAAACAAAAAAGTTCTGAAAGAATTTGAGGAAAGAATACACACAAATTAATCAATAGTTAAATACTTTATTTGAAAAATAATAGCGTTAACCCTTGCCTCAACTCTTACCTTAAAATATATATACGTCAGATGATTTAAATGTAAAATGTCAAACTATTAAACTGTATAATGGCTGGGTGTGGTGGTTCATGCCTGTAATCCCAGCACTTTCGGAGGCAGAGGCAAGAGGATTGCCTGAGCCCAGAAGTTTGAGACCAGCCTGGGCAATATGGTGAGACCTCATCTCTACAATAAAGTAGCTAGGTGTAATGGTGTGCACCTGTAGTCCCAGCTACATGGAAGACTGAGGTGGGAGGATCACCTGAGCTCAGGAGGTCAAGGTTGCCTGAGAGAGTGAGATTTCAACTCAAAAATAAAATAAAAAAATATGACTAGGCACGGTGGCTCATGTCTGTAATCTCTGCACTTTGGGAGGCTGAGGCAAGAGGATTGTCTGAGCCCAGGGGTTTGAGACCAGCTTGGACAACTTGGTGACTTGTATGCACCTGAATATGTGAATATTTTATAAGAAATACACTTTTTAAAAATCATCAAACTAAAGTAATAAAAACCATTTTAACAGGAAAAGCAAAGTATTAAATAATGATAGGGTATGGGGAATTAACCCATAGTTCCTGGCGATTTTGTTTAAAACATATTAACTTAATTTTTTTCAGTCTGTGTCTCACTCTGTTCAGGCTAGAGTGCAGCAGCATGATCACAGCCCAATGCAACCTCAAAACTTCTGGGCTCCGGTGATCCTTTCACCTCCTGAGCAGCTGGGACTACAATTCATGCCACCACAAGTGACTAATTTTTTCTATTTTTTTTGTAGAGACGAAGACTGGCTGTGACACCCAGGCTGGTCTTGAACTTCTGGCCTCAAGCAATCCTCCCACTTCTGCCTCTCAGAGTGATGGGATTATAGGCAGGAGACACCATGCATAGTCTCAACCTTTTTAATACATTTAAATAAGGAATAATTAATAATTTCGTAGATCTGAAATGTTGTAAACGATCTAAGTTTTATTTATTTATTTATTTATTTATTTATAGTTGCAGTCTCACTCCATTGCCAAGGCTGGAATGCAGTGGCACTCTCACAGCCACCCCAGCATCAACCTGTTGGGTTCCAGTGATCCTTCCACATCAGCCTTCCAAGTAGCCAGAACTACAGGCGCACGCTACCACACCCGGCTAAATTTTGATTTATTGTAGAGATGAGGTATTGCCAAGTTGCCCAGGTTGGTCTTGAATCTACAAGCTCAGGCAATCCACTCATCTTGGCCTCCCAAAGTGCTGGGATTACAGGCTGAGCCAGCGAGCTTGCCTCTATGTATAATTTAAACCAAATAAATTAATCTAATGTGAGACGCATGAAAATAAATAATAAATTTCACATGTGAATTTAGTAAAGGGAAATAGTAATTCAATTTTAGCCTGAATTAGCTTTGCTTCTAATCATATTCAATTCATTAGCATTTTCATGTTCAATTGGCTCTGTTTAATTCCTTCTATATAAGGCATGATTTAACTCTATTAAATAAAGCTTTTCTCTTTATTCTAGAATTCAACATTATTTTTTAATAACATCCTAAATGGTTTTTTCGCTTCTTTTTTTTTTTGACTTGGAGTCTCACTCTGTCACCCAGGCTAGAGTGCAGTGGCATGCTCACGGCCACCACAGCCTCAACCTGCTGGGCTCAGGCGAGGCGATCCTTCTGCCTCAGCCTTCCAAGTAACTGGAACTACAGGCACCTGCTACTATGCCCTGCTAATTTTTTATTTATTGTAGGGACAAGGTCTTGCCAAGTTGCCTGGGCTGGTCTCAAACCCACGGGCTCAGGCAATCCACTCGCTTCAGTCTCCCAGAGCGCTGGGATTACAGGGTGGGCCACCGAGCCCAGTCAACATACTAAGTGTTAAATGAAAATTTCTGGCCTGGCTAGGTAGCTCAGACTGCAATCCCAGCACTTTCGGAGGCTGAGGTAAATGGATTGCCCGAGCCCGTGGGTTCGAGACCCACTCAGGCAACTTGGTGAGACCTCGTCTCTACAATACATCAAAAATTAGCCAGCAGTGGTAGTGCGTGCCTGTAGTTCCAGTTACTTGGAAGGCTGAGGTGGAAGGATAGATGGAGCCCAGTTATCCTCACGGCTGCGGAGGTCGTGAGCATGCCACTGCACTCCAGGTTGGGCGTCAGAGTGAGATTCCAACTCATAAAAAAAAAAAAATAATAATTAAAAGATTAGCTGGGCATGGAAAGGTACACCTACTTGGAAGGTTGAGGTGGAAGGATCGTAGGAGTCCAGCAGGTTGATGCTGGGATGGCCGTGAGTATGCCATGGCACTCTGGCCAGGGCAACAGAATGAGACTCCAATTCAAAAAAAAAAAAAAATTTCTTTAGTAATATACTTTTTACATTTCTAAAGTAATTGCTTACAAAAGTAAATTCTTAATGTTTTTGAAAAGGTAACAATTATTTTTATTTGCATTGTTCTTTTTAGCCCAAAACTAAGAATTTCTGTACCACAGAATCTTTTTTTACCCCCATTTTTTTCCTAGCCTTTGTGCTCTCACTTCAGTCAACGGCTTTCCTAAAAGAACTAAACATTCTTATTTTATCGCTTATTTTATTTTTGGTGAGTTTTAAAAAAATTATTTTTAATTTAATTAGTTTTTTTTGTTGTTGTTTTTTTTTTAGTTAAGAGTCTCACTCCATCACCCAGGCTGCAGTGCAGTGACATGCTCACAGCCACTCCAGCATCGACCTGTTGGGCTCCAGCAATCCTTCTGCCTCAGCCTTCCAAGTACCCAGAACTATGGGTGGGCACTACCACGCTCAGCTAATTTTTTTATTTATTGTAGAGATGAGGTCTCACATGTTGCCCAGGCTGGTCTTGAACTCATGGGCTCAGGCAATCCTCTCCCCTCAGCCTCCCAAAGTGCTGGGATTACAGGCCTGAGCCACCGCACCTGACCTTAATTTTTATTTTATTTTAAAGAAGGGGGGTTCAATGTTGGGTTAGGTATACAAATGGTCCTTGTACAGGTAATCTTAAACTTTCTTCTTTTTTTTGAATCGGAGTCTCACTCTGTTGCCCAGGCTGGAGTGGCATGCTCACGGCCACTGCAGTCTCAACCTGCTGGGCTCAGGCAATCCTTCCGCTTCAGTCATAGAAATGTGCCACCATGCCCGGCTAATTTTTTGATTTAATTGTAGAGACCCCCGAGTCAGGCAATCCTCTCACCTCTACCTCTCAAAGTGCTGGGATTATAGGTGTAAGTTACCACACCCGGCCAAACCTTCTTGATAAACAAAGTCTGTATTATTCAACTATCCAATTTGATAAAAGAATAATTTTAAACCCAGTCTTAGACTTACTGTGCCATGATTCTTCTGGAAGCGAATGACTTCCTGGTCATCTTCAAATGTACTACCCAGTACCATCTGTGTCACAGACTTCATAGCAAAACCAAGCATATGCTGGCTGAGGGGTACATGCTGGGTCTCTGGGTAGGAAAGCCACTTATTTAACAATTCTTCGGAAAGCTGAAGAGAACAAAAAACCCAATGATTTACTATTTCCTCTTATTAAGGTTTAGAAAACTTCAGCAAGCAGAATTTCATAGCATACACAGTTCAATTCTGTAACCAAAGTGAGTAGTCAAGTATTTACTTAATCTGCCAGACTAACACTGGCTCCATCAATAATTGCATCCTAATCATTCAGGTTCAGCTTCTGTGAAAGGACTGATATGTAAAATAAAACAGAACTACCACCACAACAATAAAAGCAGAAAATATAAATTAAAATCTCAAAGAAAAATTTTAAACCTGGGCATGGTGTGGTTGTTCACACTATAACTCCAGCACTTTGGGAGGCCAAGGCAGGGGGACTGCTTGAGCCGTGGAGTTCAAGATCACCTTTGGCAACACAGCAAGACCCTATCTCAACAACAACAAAGTTAGCTGGGTGTGGTAATGCATGCCTGTAGTCCCAGCTACTTGGGAGGCTGATGCAGGAGGATCACATGAGCCTAGGAGGCGGAGACTGTGGTGGGCCATGATCATGTCACTGAACTCCAACCTGAGCAAAAGAAAAAAAAACTTCAGAATAAATTTCTGAAGAACTCTAGAATACCATCAAAACTTATAACAACCAGGAGAAGGCTTGGTGAGGAGAGAAGATGCTGCTTTGTGGCGAGAGGGCACCACAGCATTTTAAACAACCTGCCTACCATTCTCATATCCCAGACAGGCAGCAGCTATGACAACCATTGCCCATATTCCTGGTACAGATTGCTAGGAAGCAATGCAGACATTCTTCTAAAAAGATGGTGGATATGAGCCTTAATCTGCCTGACAGCTCCCTTAGGGACCTTGCTTTTCCCAGGGCTAGGACAGTTTCCCTGGCCAAAAACATTTAAATGCACAGGTATTGGCTATAGTAGACTATTACAAGGAAAACAACTTAGATCACAATAGATCAAGAAGCCAGGAGAAGAATTGGTAGGAAGAAGAGATACATGTGGGAATAAGAGTTTCTGAAAGTTTCTGACTACACTGGGTACTATAGTTTGGATATTTTACCCTCCAAACTTCATGTTGAAAGGTGATCCCTAGCAGGGCTCGGTGGTTCAGCTTGTAATCCCGCGCCTTTGGGAGGCTGAGGTGAGTAGATTGCCTGAGCCCGTGGGTTCAAGACCCGACTGGGCAACTTGGCGAGACCTCATCTCTACAATAAATCAAAATGAGCCAGGCGTGGTAGCGCAGGCCTGTAGTTCCAGCTACTTGGAAGGCTGAGGCAGAAGGATCGCTGGAGCCCAGCAGGTGGAGGCTGCGGTGGCCGGGAGCGGCTACTGCACTCCAGTCTGGGTGACAGAGTGAGACTCCAACTCAAAAAAAAAAAAGAAATGTGATCCCAAATGTTGGAGCCTGATGGAAGATGTTGGGTCAAGGGGGCAGATCCCTCATGAATGACTTGGTGCCAACCTCATGGTAATGAGTGAGTTCTCACTCTATTGCTTCCCACAAGATCTGATTGTTAAAAAGACCCTGGACACACATCGCTTCTGCACTAGGCTGCAGTCGTCTCTCTCTCTCTCTCTCTCTCTCCCCCCC
>NW_007074597.1:34299-43603 GCF_000164805.1 Carlito syrichta | reverse complement strand
AAAAAAAGACCCTGGGGCACCACCCCCCCCCCTTGCCATGTGATCTTCTAGCTCCTCTTTGCCTCCCACCATGAGTGAAGTTTCCTGAGGCCCTCAACAGAAGCAAATGTTGGTGCCATGCTTCTTGGGCAGCCTGCAGAACCGTGAGTCAAATAAATCTCTTTTCTTTATAAATTACTCAGCTCTAGATATTCCTTTATAGCAACTCAAATGGTCAAAGACACCAGAGAATCCAGAAACGTACATGCCCATGGATGGGACTCTTGCTTAGTAAAGGCCCGAGACCGAAGCTTCTGGTAAGCCTTTAAGCATTGTACAAGCAGGAAGTAAAAGCTAAGGTAGGCCAGGTGTGGTGGCTCAAGATTATAATCCCAGCATTTTGGGAGGCTGAGGCGAGAGGATTGTCTGAGCTCACAGGATTGAGACCAGCCTGGGCAACTTGGTGAGATCTCATTTCTAAATCAAAAAGTTAGCCAGGCGTGATGGCGTGTGCCTGTAGTTCTAGTTACTTGGAAGACTGAGGCGGAAATATCACCTATGGTGGCTGTGAGCATGTCATGGCCTGGGTGACAGAGTGAGACTCCAACTCAAGAAAAAAAAAAGAGCTAAGGAAGAGTTATAAAGGGCCTGAATAAGTGTCAAAGGAGGCTCCTAACACAAATCCAATCTGCAAACATTGGAAGAGTATTCTTCTATTTCCATTTTCTTTTATTGGCACCAAGCATTTTAGGCAAATCTGTAAAAACACTAGCCAATCACTAGACTAATAAAACAGATACTTCCACACATGAAAAAAAAATAGAGACTACGAAAACAGTTTAGAAAAGACACTAAACAAGCAGCAACAACAAACCTTGAGGATGGTGGGTAATCTAATTTCAAGAGTTGTCACATATATAACATTTAAAATGTTCACTTTTCAACAGAATCATGAGACATGCAATGAAAGAAAAAAGTATGGCCAATCCACAGGGTAAAAAAAAAAAAGAAATTAACAGAAGCTGCCCATGAGGAAGCTCAGGCATTAAACTTATTAGAAAATGCCTTTAACTATCTATCTTAAATATGCTCAAAGAAGCTGGGCCCAGGGGGTTCATAATTGTAATGCTAGTGCTTTGGAAGGTCAAGGTGAAAAGATTGCTTGAGGCCAGGAGTTTGAGACCAACCTAGGGAACATAGTGAGACCCGGTTTCCACAAAAAATTTAAATAAAAACAACAAAAAAATTTCCCTTCTGGAGTCTTGATGCATGAGGATCACTGGAGCCTAGGAGTTTGAGGTTACAGCGAGATATGATTTTGTCACAGCACTCTAGACTAGGTGACAGAGTGAGATTTTGTCTGGAAAAAAAAAGGCTATTGGAAGGTTGAGGCAGAAGGATCACCTAAACCCAGCAGGTTGCCATGAGTGTGCCACTGCACTCCAGTCTGGGAGACAGAGTGAGATTCCAATTAAAAAAAAAAAAAGTCAAAGAGCTCAAAGAAACTGTAGACAAGCCGGGCTCGGTGGCTCAGCCTGTAATCCTGCGCCTTGGGAGGTTGAGGTAAGTGGATTGCCTGAGCCCGTGGGTTCGTGATCCGCCTGGGCAACTTGGTGAGACCTCATCTCTACAATAAATCAAAAATTAAAAATTAGCCAGGCATGGTAGCGCACACCTGTAGTTCCAGCTACTTGGAAGGCTGAGGCGGAAGGATCGCAGGAGCCCAGCAGGTCGAGGCTGCGGTGCCCGGGAGCGGCCACTACACTCCAGTCTGGGTGACAGAGTGAGACTCCAACTCAAAAAAAAAAAGAAAAAAAAAGAAACTGTAGACAAAGAACTAAAGGAAACCAGCAGAAAGGCTGCAACAAATAAATCAACAGACAGAAATTTTAAAAGGAACTACAGAGAGAGTCTAGAGTTGAAAAGTACAATAATGAAAATGAAGAATTCATTAGAGGGATTCATCACTAGATTTGAGATGGCAGAAGAAAGAATGCGAACTAACTGGAATAACAAAGTTGAACGCGTACCCTATTTGATTTCAAGACTTAACATATAGCTACAGTAATCAAGGTAGTGTAGTACTGACATCAGAACAGACAAACAGATCAATGAAAAAGAATAAGATCTAAAATTAGACACAAGCATAGCCAACAGATTTCTGACAAACATTCCAAAAAAATTCAATGGGTAAAGGATATTTTCAATAACTGAATAACTACATGTATATTTATAAATATATATATGTGTGTATATATATATACTTTTTTTTTTTTTTTTAGTCAGAGTGTTACTGTGTTGCCCAGATTGGAGTACAGTGGCATGCTCATGGCTACTGCAGCCTCGAACTCTTGGGCTCAAGCAATCCTCCTGACTTAGCATACCAAAGTGCTGGCATTATAGGCATGAGTAACCATGCTTGACCAGTTTTATTAATTTTTAATTTTAATTTGATTTACCTTTTTTTTTTTTTAGAGATGGAATCTCACTCTGTTGCCTAGGCTGGAGTGTGGTGGATCATAGCTCACTGCATCCTCAAACTCCTGGCCTCAAGTGATCCTTCTGCCTCAGCCTCTCAAGTAGCTGGGACTACACCCATGCACTACTATATTTGACTAATTTTTCTACTTGATTATTTTTTTGTAGACAGGGTCTTACTATGTTGCCTAGACTATGTTGCCCAAAACCCTAGGCACAGGCAATCCTCTTGCCTTGGCCTCTCAAAGTGCTGGGATTATAGGCATGAGCCATTGCATCTGGCCCAAATAATCGTATTTAAGAAAACCCTGGACCTTAACCCTACCTCTTATCATATACAAAAATTAAATAAAAAAGAATCATAAACCTAAGTATGAGCAAAAAATTATAAAACTTTTAGAGAAAAACATAACAGAACATCTTTGACACAGAACACAAACTACTATTGCAAAAATAAATCAATAAACAACATTTCATCAAAACTTAAAACGTGTTCTTCCAAGAACAATGTTTGGAAATGAAAAGGCAAGCACAGAATTAGAGAAAATATTTACAAAATATATATCTAACAAAGTACCGGCATCCACTATATATATATATATATATATATATTTTTTTTTTTTGTGAGTTGGAGTCTCACTCTGTCACTCAGACTGGATTGCAGTGGCCGCTCCCGGCCACTGCAGCCTGCTGGGCTCCGGCAATCCTTCCGCCTCAGCCTTCCAAGTAGCTGGAACTACAGGCGTGCACTACCACGCACGATTAATTTTTGATTTATTGTAGAGATGAGGTGTTGCCAAGTTGCCTAGGCGGGTCTCGAACCCGTGGGCTCAGGCGATCCACAATATTTTAAGAACTCTTACAACTCAGTCATAACAATCAATTCAATATAATATGGTCAAAAGGTATGATACATCACCACACAAAACATACGAATAGCAAATAAGCACATAAAAAGTCATTCGACTTCATTAATAATTACAGAAATGCAAATTGAAAACCAAGATGAGACATACTACTCACATGTTAGAATGGCTAAAATTAAAGACTGACCATACCACCTATTAGTGAAACAATGGGGACTCTTACAAATGCTGGTGCAACATACAATGAAACCACTTTGAAAAACAGTTTGGTAATTTCTTTTTTTTTTTTTTAATTTTTTTTGAGTTGGAGTCTCACTCTGTCGCCCAGACTGGAGTGCAGTGGCCACTCCCGGCCACCACAGCCTGGACCTGCTGGGCTCTGGCAATCCTTCCACCTCGGCCTTCCAAGTGGCTGGAAGGCGCGCGCTACCATGCCTGGCTAATTTTTGATTTATTGTAGAGATAAGGTCTCACCAAGTTGCCCAGGCGGGTCTCGAATCCGCGAACTCAGCAATTCACTCACCTCAGCCTCCCAAAGCGCGGGATTACAGGCTAAACCACCGAGCCCAGCGGCAATTTCTTAAGTTAAATATACACCTACTATATGACCCGACTATTCTACTCCTAGGTATTTATCCAAGAAAAATGAAAGAAAGTATACATCCAAAATACCTACAGCTTATATCACACAACAGAGAAAATTCATTACCAACATAATTAAACTAAATGTAATAAATTATGTTCTTCAGGTATATATTAGGGTCCCCAAAAGATATATCTATATCCTAACCCCTAGAACTTGTGAATGTGATTTTAAATGGAAAAAGTTTTTGTAGAAGTAATTAAATTAAGGATTTCAAGATGAGATCATCCGGAATATAGGGTAGGATCTAAATCCTTTATCTTTATATAAGACAAAGGCAGAGAGGTTGAGGCTAGGGTGGCCATGAGTGTGTCATGGCACTGCAGGCTGGGTGACAGAATGAGATTCTGACGCAAAAAAAAAAAAAAGATAAAAGGCCAGGCTCTGTGGCTCAGCCTATAATCCCAGCACTTTGGGAGGTCGAGGCAAGTGGATTGCGGATTGCCTGAGCCCACAGGTCTGAGACCAGCCCAGGCAACTTGGCGAGACCTCATCTGTACAATTAAAAAAAAAAAATAGCTGGACATGGTAGCGCGCATCTGTAGTTGCAGCTACTTGGAAGGCTGAGGCGGAAGGATCACCGGAGCCCAGTGGGTCAACAGTGGGGTGGCCGTGATGTGCATGCCACTGCACTCCAGCCTGAGTGAAGGAATGAGACTCCAACTCAAAAAAAAAGATAAAGGTGGAGGGAAATTTGAGACACAGATATACACAGAAAGTAAAGACCTATGAAGAAAGTAGGAGCTAGAAAGTAAAGAGCAATGAAATGTGGATAAATAACAAATGAATACTGATACTACAAAATCAAATATAAAGGTAGGAGGGAGAAAACAGAGCGAGTAAGGTCCTGGCATTGGTAAAAGTTATCATTAACATTGGATTATGACAGGTCGAGAACGCCTATTGTAATTTATAGACAGTGGTTCTCATTCAGGGTGATTTTGCTTCTAAGGGACATTCAGAAATATCAGGAGGCATTTTTGGTTGGCATAACTAGAGTAGAGGTACTACTGGCATCTAATGAATACAAGCCACAGAGGATACTAAGCATTCTACCATGTACAGGACAGCCCTCCACAGCAATTATCAGCCCATGTTTGAATACTGCCAACACTGAAAAAACCTGCTCTAAAAGAATACTAAAATATACTAGAAAAACATGTAACCAACAAACTTACAAAGAGAAAACAGAATATTCAAAAATATTTCATTAGTTACAAAGAAGGTATAAAAGCAAAAAAGAAAACATAAAACAGGTGCCTTAAATAGTAAACCAACAGTAAAACAAATAGTAAAATTTAAACCCATGTATCCAAAGCTTTGTAAAGTATAAATGATTGAATATTTCTTTTCTTTTTTTTTTGAGTTGGCTCCTGGCCACCGCAGCCTCAATCTGCTGGGCCCCAGTGATCCTTCCGCCTCAGCCTTCCAAGTAGCTGGAACTACAGGTGCGCACTACCATGTCCAGCTAATTTTTGATTTATTGTAGAGATGAGGTCTCGCCAAGTTGCCCAGGCGGGTCTTAAACCCGCGGGATCAGGCAATCCACTCACCTCAGCCTCCCAAAGGCACAGGATTACAGGCTGAGCCACCGAGCCCAGCTATTGAATGAATATTTCAATTAAAAAACTAAAATAGGTTAGATTTTTAAAAAACTATATTTTAGTTCCAAGAGATGCTCAAATTATTAAGACAGAGAGATTGAAAGTAAAAGAATAGAAAAAGGTACAACATGCAACACTAACTGAAAGAAAGCTAGTGGAGCTAATATCAGAAAAAGTAAACTTTAAAGGCAAGAAGAATTACTAAAGATAAAAAGGGATGCTTATAATGATAAAGGAGTCAGTATAGGAACATGTAATGAGTCTAAGTTGGTATGCGTCCAATTTTATAACTTCCATAAACCAAAACTGACTGAGCTAAAAGAAGAAATAAATATGCACACAATTACAGTAGAAAAAAACTCCTCTCAGCAGCT
The DNA here is from genome assembly GCF_000164805.1 of Carlito syrichta. Lineage (NCBI taxonomy): Eukaryota > Metazoa > Chordata > Mammalia > Primates > Tarsiidae > Carlito > Carlito syrichta. The sequence goes on along the minus strand of NW_007074597.1, from coordinate 37,659 downwards.
AAAAAGAATAAGCATATAAAAAAGATCAACAGCAATGACAACAGAACATACCATTCCATTTACCAAAAATAATCATATCCAGGGACATAAAGCAAGTCTCAAAAATATTTCAAAGGATTGAAATCACTGAAGGTACATTCTTTGCCATTAGTGAAATTAAGGTAGAAATCAATACCAAAAAGATAACTTAAACAATTCTAACTCCTTGGAAATTAAGCAATGTGCTTATATATAACTCTTGAGCAAAAGAAAAAAATCACAGCAAAAATTAGAAACTATTTTGAACTGAATGATAGTGGAAATATAACACATCAAAACTTGTTCAAGTGAAGTATAGAGGGACTTAACGATTATAGACTTAAGATTCATGTATTGAGAGGGAAAAGGTTGGTAATCAATGATTTAGGCAATCAACTTCGGAAGCTAGAATAGGAAATTAAAACCAAAGAAAGTAGGAGGGAGGAAATGAGAAATATAAGGCCATTAACAAACCGAATTAGCAAACAAACATAATTATGTATAGAAAAAAACTGGCTCATAGAAACAATTGATGAAATTGAAAGACCCTGTCCCAGTTAATAATTTATTGCTTCTGAGCTATAAATTCATTGATTTTTGCCTCTCTGAAAATGGACTTCGGTCCTTTAAGTGTTTTTCCTTTGCCACCTGGCATGATGCTGAGCTTCCTAGTGTGGGTGCTAGGAAGACACTTGCAGGAGGAAAGTGTCCTGATCCCGGTTCCCTGTGCTTGCTCACACTCTCTGCAATGCTTGCAGCTGTCCAGTGCCAGGCTCCTGCAAGTACACTGGCCAGGAATCAGCAGCTTCCTAGCCTCCCCTTGGATGCTCTTCAGAAACGTCTCCAACTTAGGCAGCATCTCCTGCAGCACTTGTAACTGGTCCTGTGCTTGGTGCCTGCCAGGACACAGCAGCCAGCAGCTCGCCAGTCATCCCCTCAGAAAGCTGTGCCTCAGTGAGACACCTGTCCATGAACAGCTTTCCTACCACCCCAGAAGAAAGCACACTAGGGATGGATCTCCAACAAGGTCTGAAGGGCAGATTTCCAGCAAGTTTTGCTCATGTGGCACCACAGCAACTTCTCTGCTTTTCATAGCTATGGCCCCTCCAACAGAGTCTAGATCTCAGTCCTGGGAAAGAGATCTTCTTAGGGCCCTCTGTCTCAGTCCTGGAGTTGGTGACTGTTTCTTATATCTATTATTTGTATATTCTTTAGAGTTCTCTTTAGACTAGAAATTCTCTCATTACTCAAATTCCCTGTTACAGTTCTTCATGTTAAATTTTCTCTGTTCAAACAGTTGTGTGCTTTCTCTCTCCTACTGGACCCATACTGAGAAAGACCTCGAGAAATATTAATCAAGAAAAAAAAGACAGAAGGCATTATGAATCCTAAAGATGTTAAAAATATAACAATGCTTGACAATAAAGCAGAAAAAGAAATAAAAGGCATTAGGATTGGCAAAGAAAAAATGAATTATCATTAATCTCAGATACGATGATAAACCAGTAGAGTTAATAAGGAGATTTAGCAAAGTAACTGACTACAAGGTCAATATGCAAAAATCAATTGTATATACCAGCAACAAATGCAAAATGAAATTAAAAAACTATCATTTATGATAGCAACAAAAACCACACTAAAGACACAGGAGTAAATTTAATACAATATATACAAGACTTGTATACTGAAAAGTACAAAAAATTATTGAGAAAGATTAAAGGCCAAAATAAATGAACTTATTTATTTTGATGTAATTAAATTCACCCATGTATATGTATTGAAAGACTTGCTGGGCATGGTGGCCCATGCCTATAATCCCAGCATTTTAGGAGGCAGAGGTGAGAGGATTACCTGAGACCATGGGTTCAAGACCAGACTGGGCAAGTTGGCGAGACCTCATCTCTACAATAAATTTAAAAAATTAGCTGAGTGTGGTGGAGCATCTGTAGTTCCAGCTACTGGAAGGCTGACGTAGAAGGATCGCCTGAGCCCAGCAGGTTGAGGCTGTGGTGGCCATGAGCATGCCACTGCACTACAGCCTGGGCGAAAGAGTGAGACGTCAAATTTTTTTTTTTTAAAAGGTTAAAAAAAAAAGAGAAAGACTGCACAATATGTAAAGATATGCAATACCTTTACCTAAATCATGTAAAGATAAGTTTATATAAATCAAGTAACCTACACAGACACTTGGTTTATGATAAAAGCAATCTTTTTTTTTTTTGAGTTGGAGTCTCACTCTGTCATCCAGCCTGGAGTGCAGTGGCCGCTCCCGGCCGCCGCAGCCTCGACCTACTGGGCTCAGGAGATCCTTCTGCCTCAGCTTCCGAGTAGCTGGAACAACAGGCGCGCGCTACCTCGCCCAGCTAATTTTTGATTTATTGTAGAGATGAGGTCTCGCCAAGTTGCCCAGGCGGGTCTCGAACCCGCAGGCTCAGGCAATTCACTCAACTCAGCCTCCCAAAGGCGTGGGATTACAGGCTGAGCCACCGAGCCCGGCTGATAAAAGCAATCTTAGAATGCAATGGGGAAAGAATGGCCTTTGCACAAAATTATGCTAGGTCAACTGGATAATCATATGGAAAAAATGATGTTAATTCCCTTCCTCACTCTTTATACGTTGATAAATACACACGAATTGTATCTAAATGTGAAAGGTAAACAGTAAAACATTCAGAACAAAATTAGAAGAATATCTTCATGACATTAGGATAATAAAGATTTCTTACCCAGTATATAAAATACTATAACCATAAAGGTAAAAAATAAACTGGACTACATTAAAATTATATCTATTCATCAAAAGACAACCTTGCCGGGTGTAGTAGCTCATGCCTGTAATCTCAGCACTTTGGGAGGCTGAGGCAAGGTGACTATTTGAGCCCAGGAATTTGAGACAATATGGTGAGATCTTATTTCTTTCTTTTTTTTTTTTTTCTGAGTTGGAGTCCCACTCGGTCACCCACACTGGAGTGTAATGGCCGCTACAGGTCACCGCAGCCTCGACCTGCTGGGATCAGGCGATCCTTCTGCCTCAGCCTTCCAATCAGCAGGAACTACAGGCGCGCGCTACCATTCCCAGCTAATTTTTGATTTATTGGATAGATGAGGTCTTGCCAAGTTGCCCAGTCGGGATCGAAGAGCCCTGAAATCCTTTATTAGGATGGCTATTACAAATTCATCAATGGGGGAGACACCAAAACATAAAAGGAACTTTTCAACTTCTCTCACGACCAAGCACCCTAATAACAGCTCCTGAATCCCTTTGTCCTAGTTCTTCACTTCTGTGCTCTGATGGGTATACTGGGGGTCTGTTCATATTTTGGTTATACAATGCAATAAGTA
>NW_007074597.1:4163-34229 GCF_000164805.1 Carlito syrichta | reverse complement strand
AAAAAAAAAAAAAAAATTAAGTAAAAAAGAGAGACATCTTGTTTCTACAATAAATCAAAAAATAGCCAGGTGTGGTGGTATGTACCTGTGACTCCAACTACTTGGAAGGCGGTGGCAGAAGGATTGCCTAAGCTCAGCAGGTTGAGACTGCAGTGGCCTTGAGCATGCCACTGTAGTTCAGCCTGGGCGACAGAGTGAGATTCCAATTCAAAAATAGATAGATAGATAGATAGATAGATAGATAGATAGATAGATAGATAGATAGATAGATAGATGATAGATAGATAGATAGATAGAAAGGAGAGATAACTCAAAATAAAAATGGGCAAAATACTTGAAATATCACTGCACCAAATGAATATCCAATTGACATAAAAAACAAATATGGCCAGGCTCAGTGGCTCAGCCTATAATCCCAGCATTTTGGGAGGCCAAGGCGAGTGGACTGCCTGAGCCTGCGGGTTCAAAATCAGCCCGGGCAACTTGGCGAGACCTCAAGTCTACAATAAATAAAAAAATTAGTCAGGCATAGTAGTGTGTGCCTGTAGTTCCGGCTACTTAGAAGGCTGAGGCGGAAGGATCGTTGGAGCCCAGCAGGTCAACGCTGGGGTGGCTGTGAGCGTGCTACAGCCTGGGCGACGGAGTGAGACTCCAACTCCAAAAAATAAAAATAAATAAAAATAAACAAATATAAAAATGCTCAATTTTATTAGTCATGAGGAAAATGTAAATTAAAATCACAGTGAGATACTCCTGTATATCTACTAACACTAACTATTGGTGAGAAAGAGAAATTCTCATATACTGTTGATGGACTGTAAACAGTAAAACCACTGTGGAAGACTGTTTGGAAGCACCTAATAATGTATCAATTCATTTAATCTTTAATACTATGAGAAAAACAACTTGTTATCCTTTCATTTTACAAATGAAGAAATATGTCACAGAAATAAAGTAACATGCCCAAAGCTACACAATAAAAATCAGAGTTCGCATTCAAACCCAGACAGCTAGAAGATGTCAAGCTCTCAACCACTATCACTCTCCAAGTAAATACGGAAGGTAAGAAGATATTTTGGCAGGCACGGTGGCTCACACCTGTAAACCCAGCACTTTGGGAGGTGGAGGCTAGAGGACTGCCTGAGCCCAGGGGTTTGAGACCAGCCTGGGCAACTTGGCGAGACTTCGTTTCTACAATAAAACAAAAAATTAGCCAGGCATGGTAGTGCATGCCTATAGTGCCAGCTACTTGGAAGGCTGAGGGGGAAGGATTGCCTGAGCCTAGCAGGTTGAGACTGAGATGGCCGTGAACATGCCACTGTACTCCAGCCTGGACGACAGAGTGAGACTCTGACTCAAAAAACAAAAACAAAAGGAAGATGTATCCCATTTCACTGCACACAGCCTCAGCCTTCAGGGCTCAAGCAGTCCTTCCTCCTCAGTCTCTGGAGTAGATGGGACTACAGGCACCCACCACCATGCTTGACTAATTTTTAAAATTTTCTGTAGAGACAAGGTCTCGCTGTGTTGTCTAGGCTGGTCTTGTGAATGAGATTAGTACCCTTATAACAAAATAAAGCTTGCTTTCTCTCCCTCTGTTTTCTGTCATGTGAGGTCACAGCAAGGCCATCTTCAAAACTGGAAGAGAAGCATGCTGGCACCCTGATTTTAACTCCCGAGCCTCCAAAACTGTGAGAAATAAATGTTGTTTAAGCCACCTGGTCTATGGTAATACATTATAGCAGCCTAATAAAGACAGCCATTGAACATCAGATCTTTCACTTTATAAAATTTGGCTTTATAAAAAATAACAATTTGGTTTTTAAAAAACAAAAACATTGGACAACAAATACTGACTAATGCAATAACAACAGTGGGGAACATAATTCCCCCAAAGTCAACTGCATATTAGTGATATCTATAAGAATAAAGGAAATCAAATATATACTCCTAAAAAGTCAATGGGCTGAGAGTGGTGACCTGTAATCCCAGCACTTTGGGAAGCCAAGGTAGGAGGACCACTCAAGCCCAGGAAGGAATTCAGCACCAGCATGGGCAACATGGAGAGACCTTATCTCTACAGAATAGCAAAAATTAGCTGGGCATGGTGGTGCACACCTATTGTCCCAGCTATTTGGAAGGCTGAGGCGAAAGGATTGCTTGAGCCCAGGAGGTCAAGGCTGCAGTAGCCATGATGTGCCACTGCACTCCAGCCTGGGCAACAGACTAAGACTCAAACTCAAACTTAAAAAAAAAAAAAAGAAAAAGTCAGTAGATAAAAGGCTTTGCTCTTAAAAAAAATTCCGTGGAGCTTTGTGACTAATCAAAATCCACTGACTATTCAGACTATCACTGATAGCTGGTTAGTTTTTAAAAAATCATATAGTAATATATAAGTAGTAGAAAAGAAAGTTATATAATCTAAATTAAAATACAGAAATTAATTTAAATCACTCTAAATTCATGCCAGATAGAAATAATTACTGACAACATTTTTCTATCTAGATTTTCACATTTTTCTATGCATATAATATGTGTTCATTTGTGTGTGTGCATACATATATATATACAGATATAGTCTGGAAAATGTATTACTACTATATGAACTGTTTTGTCTGCTGGCTTTTCCACTACCATTTGTTATAGGTTGAATTATGTCCCCCCACAAAAGATGCTGAAGACCTAATTTGGAAGTAGTCTTTGCATCAAGTTAAGATGAGGTCATTGGGTAGGCCTTAATCCAATATAACTATATCCCTATAACAAAGAGAAATTTAGACACCAAGACAGACACAAGTAGACTGCCTTGTAAACATAAACACAGAGATTGGGACCAAACCAAGGAAAACCAAAAGCTGCCAGCAAACCACCAGTGGCAGGAAAAATACACAAAACAGATTCTCCCTCAGAGTCAGGATGCTTCACAGAAATAGAAACAATAGGAGATATATGTATAATATATAGGTATATAGTCATCTCTCCATATCTGTGGGTTCAGCATCCATGAATTCAATCAATCAGGGATTGAAAATAAACAGAAAAAAAAAATTGCATTTATACAGACTTTTTTTTATGAGTTGGAGTCTCACTCTGTCGCCCACACTGGAGTGCAGTGGCCGCTCCCGGCCACTGCAGCCTCGACCTGCTGGGCTCCGGCGATCCTTCCGCCTCAGCCTTCCAAGTAGTTGGAACTACAGGCATGCGCTACCATGCCCGGCTAATTTTTTTATTTATTGTAGCGATGAGGTCTCGCTACGTTGCTCAGGTGGGTCTTGAACCCACGGACTCAGGCAATTCACTCACCTCAGCCTCCCAAAGGTGCGGGATTACAGGCTGAGCCACCGAGCCCGGAGACTTTTTTTTTTTTGAGTCGGAGTTTCTCTGTGTTGTCCAGGTTGGAGTGCAGTGCCATGCTCACAGCCACTGCAGCCTTGACCTGCTGGGCTCAGGAGAGCCTTCCGCCTCAGTCTTCCAAGCAGCTGAAACTACAGGCATGTGCTACCATGCCCAGCTTATTTTTTGATTCACTGTAGAGACAAGGTCTCACCAAGTTGCCCAGGCTGGTCTCGAACTTCTGAGCTCAGGCAATCCTTTTGCCTCAGCCTCCCAAAGTGCTGGGATTACAGGTGTGAACCATCGCGCCTGGCCATTTGCCATCTTTCTTAATGTTTTCATTCTTTTTTTTTTTGAGTTGGAGTCTCACTCTGTCGCCCAGACTAGAGTGCAGTGGCCGCTCCCGGCTACCGCAGCCTCGACCTGCTGGGCTCCGGCGATCCTTCCGCCTCAGCCTTCCAAGTAGCCAGAATTACAGGCATGCACTACCACACCCGGCTGATTTTTTGTTTTATTGTAGAGATGAGGTCTCGCTGCCCAGGCGGGTCTCGAACCCACAGGCTCAAGCAATCCACTCACCTCAGCCTCCCAAAGGCACGGGATTACAGGCTGAGCCACCGAGCCCGGCAATGTTTTCATTCTAATCCACTGTATGGATTTACTATAATTTATTTAGTTAATCCTCTATTATTGGACATTTGCATATTTTCCAACTCTGCCACAATAAACAGTGCTTAAATAATAATCTTTGTACATACATTTATTTGTATTTGGCTTCCTTCGTTGCTGGGTTAAGAAGCAGTCATTTGGTCAGGCACAGTGGTTCATGCCTGAATCCCAGTATTTGAGAGGACAAGGCAGAATTGCTTGAGCCCAAGAGTTCGAGACCAGCCTAAGCAACATAGTAAGAACTCATCTCTACAATAAATTAAAACATTAGCTGGGCATGGAAGCATATGCCTGGAGTTTTAGCTATTCAGGAGGTTGAGGCGGAAGGATCAATTAAGCCAGGAGGTTAAGGCTGTGGTGAGCTGGAATCGTACCGCTTGCACTCCAACCTGCACTCCAACCTGGGCGACAGAGTGAGACCTCGCCTCAAAAAATAAAACCCAACTGCCGGGCTCGGTGGCTCAGCCTGTAATCCCATGCCTTTGGGAGGCTGAGGTGAGTGGATTGCCTGAGCCCGTGGGTTCGAGACCCGCCTGGGCAGCGAGACCTCATCTCTACAATAAATCAAAAAATCAGCCGGGCGTGGTAGCACATGCCTGTAATTCCGGCTACTCGGAAGGCTGAGGCGGAAGGATCGCCGGAGCCCAGCAGATCGAGGCTGCGGTGGCCGGGAGCGGCCACTGCACTCCAGTCTGGGCAACAGAGTGAGACTCCAACTCAAAAAAAACCCCAAAAAAACAAAAAAACCCCAACCAACCAACCAAACAAACAAACAAACCCCCCCCAAAAGCCAAGCCTTAAAAACAAAACAAGGACGGGCTTGGGGGCTCAGTCTGTAATCCCTGCATTTTGGGAGGCTGAGGCGAGTGGTTTGCCTGAGCCTGCAGCTTCCAGACCCAGCCAGGCAACTTGGCAAGATCTCGTCTCTACATTAAATCAAAAATTAGTCAGGTGTGATAGTGTGCACCTGTAGTTCCGGCTACTTGGAAGGCTGAGACAGAAGGATCACTGGAGCCCAGCAGGTCAAGGCTGCGGTGGCTGGGAGTGTGCCACAGCACTCCAACCTGGGCAACGGAGTGAGACTCCAACCCAAAAACAACAAAACAAAAAACTAGTTTAAGACTCAAGAGTTATTCCTCTCCATGAAAGTTTTAGTAAAAGGCAGATTTCCACAATCTGAAGAGAAACTAGAGTACACACAACTAGTTTTTTAACGAAATTTGGTTCTAAAAAAAGTAACAGGTAATTAAATATTTCTCTGGTGATCTTCTCTTCTTTGAGAAAATACACATTAAAAAAAAAAAAGAAAGAAAACACTATAAATGGTTTCCTAAATATAAAAGATTACTTTGGGACAATATATTACCTAACAGATTTTAATTGTGACCATCTCTCCACAGTACCAGATGACTGGTGACTCTGCAGCCAACAGATTAAATGCTTTCTGCCTATGCTGGTAAAGACTTTTGGGGTTTTTTTTTTGAGCCCACACCACAGAAATTTTGTTATGAATACTTTCATAAAACTGAGTTGTGATTTGCTTATGGCTTAATCCATTTGCTTTGCAGTACTCTACAAAACAAAGCAAATATTATAAATGATTCGCCCGGCATTTTTCTTTACCCTGGGCTCACATGTCTAGCTCTTTGCGCTCAGATGTCCCCTCTGAGGGGACACCGTAAATCTAGAAAACCATTTGGATGACCCCTCTGAGGGGACATAAAGGGGGTGATTATACAGGACAAACGTATGCAAGTGCAAATTTTTCAAAACTGTTTCCTTGAAGTTTTCTACTCAAATTACACAAAAAAGCAAATAAAAACATGGAATATATACTGAGAGATAATCAATCAGTTGAGAAGTAGTTTTCAGGAATCATGAATGCGTCCCCTTCCACATCATCTTTGAACAACAGACTGGACAATAAATTACATATTATTGGTGTGGAAGGAAGAAAACAAGACTGCATTGTCTGCTTGAACAGAAAAATGCCAGGTGGAAGATGTCAAACAAATTACTGTTGCAGAACATGTATCAATGAATCTGTAATACACATTGGTGACTGTTTCACATTACTACACATTAAAAAAATAAGATATAAAATTTTGATCTTTTGCACAAATAAGTTCCTCAATGTCCAAAATTCCATTATAAGCCAAATATCATTATAAAATAAAATAACTGGTTCAATGCTATACTATTTAATATGAAGTGATTCATTTTTTACTAGTTCATAAAAAAGTACAGTTAAGTTGCTGGTAGGTGATCCATGAGATGTCACCAAGTACAAATCGTTAATACATCTGCTGATGATAATATGAATCCCTGTTAGTTTGTGAATCCTATGTTGGGTGGGAATTCTAATGTGCTTCATTTGATAGTTGAGTACAACATATTAATTTTTCATTGGTAGAAATGTCCAGATACATGATAAATACTTTCCTTTCCTAATAGACTTCTTTTCAGAATATCTTTTCAGGCTAGGCTTGGTGGCTCAGCCTGTAATCCCAGCACTTTGGGAGGCCAAGGCGAGTGGACTGCCTGAGCCCTTGGGTTCGAGACCAGGCTGGGCAATTTGGCGAGATCTCATCTTTACAATAAAACAAAAATTAGCCAGGGGTGGTAGTGCACACCTGTAGTTCCGGCTACTTGGAAGGCTGAGGTGGAAGGATCACCAGAACCCAGCAGGTCAACGTTGGGGTGGCCATGAGAGTGCCATTGCACTCAGCTTGAGTGACAGAGTGAGACTCTAACTCAAAAAAAAAAAGAATATCTCTTCAAATTTTGTCTTGTGTGAGACATGTATATATACCTAAAAGTAATAACTATTCAGTAGCTGAATAACAGTAATGTGTCCATGCTGGAATATTTTATTGCCAGCTATGTTTATGTGACACATAAATGACATGTATATGATATATATAACCTGTAAAGACTCAATGGATCTATACCCTTAATCTTATCATGTGTCCTAATTAAGGATATAATCACTTCAGATGTCTTCAGAATTTTCACATAAAAATACTATGCGCCGGGCTCGGTGGCTCAGCCTGTAATCCCGCGCCTTTGGGAGGCTGAGGTGAGTGAATTGCCTGAGCCCGTGGGTTCAAGACCCGCCTGGGCAGCGAGACCTCATCTCTACAATAAATCAAAAAATCAGCTGGGCGTGGTGGCACATGCCTGTAATTCCAGCTACTCGGAAGGCTGAGGTGGAAGGATCGCTGGAGCCCAGCAGGCCGAGGCTGCGGTGGCCGGGAGCGGCCACTGCACTCCAGTCTGGGCGACAGAGTGAGACTCTAACTCAAAAAAAAAAAAAACAAAAAAAAAAACTATGCTTTTAAGGCTTAAGATAATATTCTACCTGGAGACAGGCTTACAATTTAACAGATAAGATTTTAGGCCAGGCTCAGTGGCTCAGCCTGTAATCCCAGAACTTTGGGAGGCCAAGGCGAGTGGATTGCCTGAACCTGCGGGTTCGAGACTTGCCCAGGCAACTTGGTGAGATCTCATCTCTACAATAAATCAAAACCTAGCCAGACGTGGTAGCACGCACCTGTAGTTCCAGCTACTAGGAAGGCTAAGGCGTAAGGATCGCTGGAGCCCAGCAGGTCGAAGCTGCAGTGGCTGGGAGCGGCCACTGCACTCCAGCCTGGGCGACAGAGTGAGACTCCAACTCAAAAAAAAATAAATAAATAATAAGATTTTAAATGCGCTGTTCAGAAAAAACATAAACTTTCTTTTTGACAAAAACGAAAACTTTTGAGTAGTCTTTAATTATTCCATAATTATTGTGAAATTATTAGAATTTCAGAGGGGCAAGTGATTTTTAATTCCACCTTGCATTAGGATAGTATTAACTGTAATACTAAAGAAGAAGAAAAGAAAACTAGTCATGCACAACTACATCCTAAGGGTAGCAGAAGCTAGCTATAGAGAGCAATGTAGCCTTGTGGTTAAGTATATATACGCTCTGGAGTCAGTTTGACTGGGGTCAAGTCCTAATTCTACTGCTTATTTACTATCTGTATGATCTTGGGCAAGCTACTCAGTCACTATGTGCTTCATTTATTTTCATATGTAAGAAGGAGAAAATAACAATGTCTACCTGTAAAGTTCTTGTATTAAACGAGTTAACACAAGTTACTAGACCAATTAACTCTATAACTTTGGCAATTAATATTATTACCAAGCTGTTAATTAAGCAGATTCTGGTTAACAACAGCTACATGTTGTAAAAGTCAAAGGAAAACATGGGGCTGAAGTATATAGAAGAAAGAAGTTACACTTACATAATTAAAGTGGAGGTTTATACATATTCTTGAAGCAAAGATGACCAGGGTAGGAAGGAGTCAGAACTCACAGATAAGGTTGAGAAGATTTGAGTCATTAAAGGATTTAGTCATTAGACGCTTTAGTCAGAACAAAGAACTCGGATCTGGCCGGAAAAAAAAAAAAAAGCCAAAACGTTTATCACAGTAATACGAGATATGTATCTTATTTATGGTGATAACTAGGTAAACAGCACTGTTCTTGCTGGTCTTAAGAAAGCCCTTGGTAGCCAGGCATGGTGGCTCACCACTATAATCCCAGCACATTGGAAGACAGAGGTGAGAGAATTGCCTAAGCTCAGGGGTTCAAGACCAGCCTGGGCAACTTGGCAAGACCTCATCTCTACAATAAATTTAAAAAATTAGCCGGGCAAGGGGGCGCACATCTGTGATTTCCAACTAGTTGGAAGGCTGAGGTGGAAGGATTGCCTGAACCCAACAGGTCGAGGCTGCAGTGACTGTGGGCTGTAAGTGTGACACTGCATTGTAGCATGGGTGACAGAGTGAGACTCGGGCTCAAAAAAAAAAAAAAAAGAAAAGAAAGCCATTGGTAGGAGAGAGGATGTCTGGCAGATGCACTCCAATGATATTCCTGCTGATCAGTCATTTAATTGCTATTTCTGACTAATACCCAAGTTAAGTCCTGGCTTGTGCAATGGGTTAGACAATATAAACCTCAAGTAAAATTCTCACCTAAGACCCAGTCTATGAACTAAAACTTGAAAACACAATGGGAGAAAATGTGAAAATTGGGAACTAATTTTCCAACTTTATTTGCCTTTGATTGGGTAGGAGAAGAAAATAATGGAATAGAGAACAACAACAAAAAAAAAGATTGAAAGTGTGGAAAACAGAGCCTGGTGTAAAAGGCAGTTAGAATTACTTAGTTTGAAGCAGTGAAGACAGAATAATTAAGGCTTTTAACAATAATATTACTGAAAAGAAAAAGGTATGCCTATCATTACTGAAAGCAAAGCAAAGAGAAATGGGCAAAATTCTCTGGCAATATATGATTAAATACAAAAATATTTCTTACTAACAAATGTTGGTTGTTCAAACAGAACAGATAGGAAGATTCTGACTGGTAAGTGCTTGGAAAAAGGCAACACTACTGCTTCTAGGGAGGATACTGGGTAACAGGAGTCACTATAACAATCAAAGCAGCCTGAGGGCCAGACTTAGTGGCTCAGCCTGTAATCCCAGCACTTTGGGAGGCTGAGGTGGGCGAGTGGATTGTCTGAGTCTGTGGATTTGAGACCACCCCAGGCAACTTGGCGAGACCTCATCTCTAAAATAAATTAAAAAAAAAAATTAGCTCGGTGAGGTAGCGTGCCTGTAGTTCCAGCTACTTGGAAGACTGAGGCAGAAGGATCGTGGAGCCCAGCTGGCCATTCCTGGGAAAGCAGCCTGAGGGAGTCAGAGAATATGACGTGAGCACAGCACAGAACCTGAGATGCAAAAGAGGAATGGTAACAATGAAAGGGTGGGAATTTTGGTATATAAGTCTCATGACAGCCTGTGAATACTGGCTATCAGTTACAGATCGGAGCTGGAAAAGATAGCGACTAGTCAAGAACAAACGTCTTGCTATGTGCAGTGACTCACACCTGTAACCTAGCACTTTGAGAGGTAGAGGCAAGAGGACTGCCTGAGCCCAGGGGTTGGTTCAAGACCAGCCTGGGAAACACAGTGACACCATGTCTCTAAAATAAATTTTAAAATTGACTGGGCGGGGGAATGGGGGGGGGTGGGGACACATGGGGGCAAAAAATCAAAATCAAAAAATAAAATTAGCTGGGTGTGGTGGTATTCGCCTGTAGTCCCAGCTACTCAGGAGGCTGAGGCGGAAGGATCACCTGAGCCAGAACGATAGCCTGAGCTAAGTGATTTGAGGCTGTGGTAGCCATGAGCATGCCACTGCAGCCTGGATGACAGAGTGAGACTATGACTCAAAAAAAAAGAGAAAAAGAAACAGAACTTGTTCAGTCTGTTTTTTCAAGCAAAAGAGTACAGAGAACAACTAATATATTAGTTAATGCTTTTAGTAAACTAAGCAAGCCAGTCTCAAGTTTTGAATGGAAAATGTGAGCTTCAAATAGAACCTCATAAAGAAAAAAAGGCATTAAACATTTACCAAATCTAATTCTTAAAAAATAGATGGATCTTGCTTTGTTGCCCAGCTGGACTGCAGTGACTATTCACCAATGCAATCAGCACACACTACAGTGAAATCCTGGACTCAAGCTTAGCCTCCTTAGAGCTAGGACTACAGGTGTATCCCATCATGCCAGGCTTGCAAATGCAATTTTTTTTTAGTTTGAGTCTCACTCTGTCACCCAGGCTGTAGTGCGGTGGCATGCTCACAGCCATCACAGCCTTCATCTGCTGGACTCAGGCAATCCTTCTGCCTCAGCCTCCCAAGTAGGTGGGACTACAGGCACACACTACCACACCCAGCTAATTTTTGTGATTTATTGTAGAGATGAGGTCTCACCAAGTACCCCGGGCTGGTCTTGAACCCTCAGGCTCAGGCAATCCTCTCGCTGCAGCCTCCCAAAGGGCTGGGATTACAGGCTGAGCCACCATGTCCGGTCTCTGTGTAATTTTTTTTTTTTTCAGTTGGAGTCTCACTCTGTCGCCCAGACTGGAGTGCAGTGGCCGCTCCCGGCCACCGCAGCCTCGTCCTGCTGGGCTCCAGCGATCCTTCTGCCTCAACCTTCCAAGTAGCTGGAACTACAGGCGCGCGCTACCACACCTGGCTCATTTTGATTTATTGTAGAGATGAGGTCTCGCCAAGTTGCCCAGGCGGGTCTCGAACCCGGCAATCCACTCACCTCAGCCTCCCAAAGGTGCGGGATTACAGGCTGAGCCACCAAGCCTGGCTTGTGCAATTTTTTAACAACTACTTTATTGCGTTAAGACCATTTGTAGCTTGTGGGCCACATTTGGCATGTAGCTGTAGTTTGCCAGTTCTTGTTCTAAAATACTTTTTTTCCCAGTGTTAGATTCTCAAATTGTGTTATTATGCTTTGCATTATTATTATTATTAGTTGGAGTCTCTGTCATCCAGGTTGGAGTGCAGTGGCATGCTCACGGCCACCCCAGCTGGGCTCAGGAGATCCTTCTGCTTCAGCCTTCCAAGTAGCCGGAACTACAGGTGCATGCTACCACGTCAGGCTAATTTTGTGATTTAATGTAGAGATGAGGTCTCGCCAAGTTGTCTAGACTGTTCTCGAACCCATGGGGTCAGGCAATCCCCTCACCTCGGCCTCCCAAAGTGCTGGGATTACAGGTTTGAGTCACCATGCCTGGCCTACTTTATTAAATTATGTTTCTAGAGGGAGTCAGGGCTGATATCTTGAGACCAGACTTTTGTGCAACTTGGGCAAAAATACTGAATTCTGAAAATATGTAGAGACGATTGAGTAGAAGTGAAGAAATAGAGGTCCTGTCAGGTCAAAGACAAGATCACATGTTTATTGGAAAAGGCAGTAGGTTTCAAGAGTTCTAAGGATTATCGAGTAGAGTTGTTTAGGACTAGGAGATATTAGTTATCTGGGATATTCAGTTTCTTTTCCCATCAGTATCTTTTTTCTGTCACTAAGTTAGAACATTATTACTTTTCAGTCTCCCAGTGCTCTAGCCTTTTCTTCCATTTTAGTGGAAATGAATACTGAGTAGGACTGGAGGGGAAAGTGTCAGGGTAATAGGCTTTACTCTGGCTTTCCTGCTAGTTAGTGTGACGTTTGACTTTTTTGAACTCCAGTTTTCTCATCTGAAAGATTATGGGACTGCTTAGGTGATTTCTTAGCTGTCTTCCATCTTGAATTCTTTATTTTTCGGAGATTCTCACAAGTGAATTTGATGGGTATTTGCTTCTCTTCTCTTCTGGTAGCTCTGCTATCTACTTCAGTGTGTCCACTGATCTCAACCCTTGGAGATAACTAAACTTTTCCCCACATAACTCTGAATTGAAATCTAGGATGAGAATTTCATTGTTTCCACTGACATGTATCAGGCAGAAGTAATTCAAGAAAACAAAGTACTCACCTATTCTTTGTAAATATCAAGTGTTTTGAAAGACAAAACAGAACTATTAGGATTACAAAGTATCAAATAATTTTGTGCTATTTATACCACACTCACTATATCTATAAGGCAGTATTAGAACAGGTTTGTTTTTGTTGTTCTTTTTTTTGAGTCAGGATCTCTGTTGCCCAGGCTTGGAGTACAGTGGTACAATCACAGCTTACCAGTCTCAACATCCTTTGGGAGGTTAGGCAATTCTGCTCCAGTCATGCCCAAGGTATTTTTTTTATTTCTTGTAGAGCTGAGTTCTTGCTATGTTGCCCTGGCCTGTTTCAAACTCCTGGACTCAGGCAGTCTTCCTACCTCAGCCTCCCAAAGTGCTGGGATT
The DNA here is from genome assembly GCF_000164805.1 of Carlito syrichta. Classification (NCBI taxonomy): domain Eukaryota; kingdom Metazoa; phylum Chordata; class Mammalia; order Primates; family Tarsiidae; genus Carlito; species Carlito syrichta. The sequence goes on along the minus strand of NW_007074597.1, from coordinate 21,482 downwards.
TATGGGCATGAGTCACCCTGCCTGGTAGGATAAGTTCTTAACATGGATTACCATATGTATTTTAAGGATAGTACATTTTAAAAGAAATTCCATCTCTAGCTTTGTTGCTGTTAGCCTGTCAATTCTTTGGAAGCATATTTTAATTTTTTTATTTTTTATTTTTATTTTTATTTTTTTTGAGTTGGAGTCTTACTCTGTCACCCAGACTGGAGTGCAGTGGCTGCTCCCAGCCACTGCAGCCTCGACGTGCTGGGCTCCGGCAATCCTTCCGCCTCAGCCTGGAAGCATATTTTTAAAATAACATAATTTTGATGTCCAAATTGATACTATGAGTTAAATTAACATTAAATATTATCCAACAATATAGTTAGCTGGGCCACCCAAAGTGCTGGGATTACAGACTTGATTCACCACTCCCGGCCAGCAACTCTTAAGAGGATGTCTTATTGAGTATACAGTATCCACTTTTTAAAATTGTATTTTTTTTCCCCCTGAATTGGAGTCTCACTTTATTGCCCAGACTGGAGTGCAGTGGCATGCTCCCAGACACTGCAGCCCCAACCTGCTGGGTTCTGGAGATCCTTCCTCCTCAGCCTTCCAAGTAGCGGGAACTACAGGTGTGCGCTACCATGTCTGGCTAGTTTTTGATTTATCGTAGAGACGAGGTCTTGCCAAGTTGCCCGGCGAATCTTGAACCCGCGGGCTCAGGCAGTCCACTCGCCTCAGCCTCCCAAAGTGCTGGGATTACAGGCTGAGCCACTGAGTCCAGCCTTTTATTCTTTTTGAGTTGAAGTCTCACTCTGTCGCCCAGGCTGGAGTGCAGTGGCATGTTCACAGTCACTGCAGCCTGGAACTGCTGGGTTCAGGTGATCCTTTAGCCTTAGCCTTTGAAGCAGTTGGAACTACAGGTGTGCGCCACCATGCCCGGCTATCAAATGCCATTTTTGGCCGGGCTCGGTGGCTCAGCCTGTAATCACAGCACTTTGGGAGACCAAGGCGAGTAGATTGCCTGAGCCCGCAGGTTCAAGACCAGCCCCGGCAACTTGGCGAGACATCCTCTCAACAAATAAAAAATTAGCCAGGTGTGGTAGCACGCACCTGTAGTTCCAGCTACTTGGAAGGCTGAGGCGGAAGGATCGTCAGAGCCCAGCAGGTCAACACAGTCTGGGTGATACAGTGAATCTCCAACTCGGGGGGGAAAAAAATGCAATTTTAAAAGGTGGATACTGTATACTCAAATAAGACATCCTCTTAAGAGTTGCTGACTCAAGCCTATAATCCTAGCACTTTGGGAGGCCAAGGTGAAAGGACTGCCTGAGCCCATGGGTTCGAGACCAGCCCAGGCAACTTGGCGAGACCTCATCTCTACAACATATCAAAAAATTAGCCGGGCATGGTAGCGCGTGCCTGCAGTTCCAGCTACTTGGAAGACTGAGGCAGAAGGATCGCCCGAGCCCATCAGGTCGACACTGGGGTGACCATGAGCGTGCCACTGTACTCCAGCCTGGGTGACAGAGTGAGACTCCAACTTGGGGGGAAAAAAAGAGTTGCCAACTGTTTTTATAACTCAAAAAAGTTACAAAAGTGCTTATAATGTACAGTCAAAACATTTTTAGAAGGAATGAACAAAGATATAGAAGAGGGGAAGGAAAATAATGAAAATGGACCAGGTGACTATTATATGCTAAACACTGTTAGATGCTCTAAAAAACTATGTCTTCATTGGCATGATCTCTACTAAACCCAGAGAGAGGATGGGGATGTAGGAAGAGGTACAGGTAAAATAATAACTATTAAAGTTTGCTAAGGAAAGCTCAGGTGGTCATTACACAATTCTCTTTGTTTTTATTTGTTTAAAATTTCTCATCATTTGAAAAATTATCTAATCTAATTATGATGTGAGGTAAGTGGGCAGCTCTAAGTGAATATGGGTTTAATCTCTACAGACAGAAAGGACTTCAATGTAAGTCTCCAGATGAGACAGATATAGGCCCATCAACTATAAAACCCTGCACAAAAGAAGAAATGTGTTAGCCAAGTTGGAAACTTAATAAGAAAGTACAGTTTCAGAGGAGCAGAAAATAAATAAGGAAAGAGAAATGTTAATGAACAGAAGAATGAGGACAGCGCGGGGGAAGCAGCAAATAAACAGCAAGAAAGACGACTTCTAGAACAAAGGGGAAGGAAAGGTATTTCTTGAGTATTTACTGTGTTCCAAGTCCTCTTGGTAGGTACCTTTTTTTTTTTTGAGTTGGCATCTCACTCCATCGCCCAGGCTGGAGTGCAGTGGCACACTCACAATCACTCCAGCGTCGCCCTGCTGGGCTCCAGAGATCCTTCCACCTCAGCCTTCCAAGTAGCTGGAAGTACAGGCACGCGCTACCACGCCTGGCTAATTTTTTATTGTAGAGACGCGGTATTGCCAAGTTGCTAGGGCTGGTCTTGAACCTGCGGGCTCAGGCAATCTACTTGCCTCGGTCTCCCAAAGTGCTGGGATTACAGGCTAAGCCACCGAGCCTGGCCCATCTTGGTAGGTATCCTATATCATTATCTCATATAATCCTCACAACAAATTTATATTATGAAATAAAAGGTCAAGTAACACAAATAACTTGCAACAAGTTGTTACATGTACCAAGTTACATGTAACAAGTAGCACAATCATGCAGATGTTAATTGATACCAAGACTCAAAGTTCTTCTACCTGATGCCCAAGCTTAACACTCTTGGCAGAAAACAATAATGCTACTTCCCAAGGAGCCACATTAAACATACAACAGAATAAACAGCCTTGTTTGAAGCACACAGATTAGGGAAATAGAAGGAAAGTTCTTCTGACAGGTAGAGAAATAAGAACACTACTTTCAGGCTGAGTGTGGTGGCTCAACCTATAATCCCAGCACATTCGGAGGCCAAGGTGAGAGGACTGCCAGAGCCCAGGGGTTCGAGACCAGCCTGGGCAACTTGGTGAGATCTTATTTCCACAATAAATCACAAAAAATAGCCGGGTATTTTGATGGTGTATATCCATCGGGGTCTTGAATTCAGAGTTCACAGATACTAAAGGTTCTGTTCATAGAATCCTGTTTGGTACACGAATTTAGGTAAGGGGGGAAAACAATACTTCTTTTTCACTAACCTCTAAATAAAATTTAGTTTGTCATTCTCTCATATCATTGTGAATATAGGCCTTTTGATTTTTTCTCCAATACAAATCTCAAAATATGTTCACATTACATTACAGTTACTGCAAAAAATTTCAAAATAATGGATTTGTCCTGCATGTCACTACTTCAAAATCATGGACATTTTTGGAAGCACTACTAGATCTTGTCATTAAACGCATTAATAAAGAAGAAATACAAGGCCAGGCACAGTGGCTCACACCTATAATCCCAGCACTTTGGGAAGCCAAGGTGAGAGGACTACCTGAGCCCACGGGTTCGAGACTAGCCTGGGCAACTTGGCAAGACCTCATCTCTATAATAAATAAAAACGTAGCCAGGCATGGTGGTGCATGACTATAATTCCTGCTACTTGGAAGGCTGAGGTAGAAGGACCACCTGAGTCCAGCAGGTCGAGGCTGCAGTGGCCGTGAGCATGCCACTGCACTCCAGCTTGGGCAACAGAGTGAGACTCCAACTCAAAAAAAAAAAAAAGAGGCAAATATAATATCACAGGTTTTTAAAAAATAATATTTTGGTAACTATATATATATAGTTTCCTTGCAGCTATGGGTTTAAAAATGTCATTCTCAGAAGGACTCCAAATTGCCAAGAGGTACCTGTCATTAGAACAAAGATTAAGAATTGCAGGCCAGGAGTGGTGGCTCACAAATGTAATTCCAGTATGTTGGGAGGCCGAGGTGGGAGGACTACTTGAGCCCAGGAGTTGAAGACTAGCCTAGGCAACATAGTAAGACTTCGTCTCTACAAAAATATTAAAAAATTAACTGGACGTGGTGGTGTGCGCCTATACTTCCAACTACTCAGAAAGCTGAGGCAGAAGGATCTCCTGAGCTTAGGAGGTTGAAGCTACAGTGAGCCATGATGGTGCCACTGCACTCCAGCCTGGATGACAGAGTAAGACTCTAAATCAAAAACAAACAAAGGCTGGGCTCGGTGCCTCAGCCTGTAATCCTGCGCCTTTGGGAGACTGAGGTGAGTGGATTGCCTGAGCCCACGGGTTTGAGACCCGCCTGGGCAGGCAAGACCTCATCTCTACAATAAATAAAAAAATTAGCCGGGTGTGGTAGCATGCGTCTGTAATTCTGGCTACTCGGAAGGCTGAGGCAGAAGGATCCCCAGAGCCCAGCAGGTTGAGGCTGCCGTGGCCGGGAGCAGCCACTGCACGCCAGTCTGGGCGATAGAGTGAGACTCCAACTCAAACAAACAAACAAACAACTACAGAAGATGGAAAACAGATGGTGAGAGAAGGGCAGAGAGAAAGCAGAAAAGCAAACAATCGAGACAAGATTATAAAAACAAGCTAGGGTGACAGCAGTGCTGGTAGAGAGAAATATGGGGGGGTGGTCCCCAAAAAACTCAGAATTTATTTATAAAAAATTGTATATTTAAGGAGACTCGGTGGCTCAGCCTGTAATTCCGCGCTTTAGGAGGCTGTGGTGAGTGGATTGCCTGAGCCCGCGGGTTCAAGACCCGCCTGGGCAATTTGGTGAGACCTCATCTCTACAATAAGTCAAAAAATTAGCCAGTCGTGGTACCGCGCACCTGTACCAGTAGTTCCAGCTACTTGGAAGGCTGAGGCAGAAGGATTGCCAGAGCCCAGCAGGTCGAGGCTGCAGTGGCCAGGGGCGTGCCACTGCACTCCAGTCTGGGTGACACAGTGAGACTCCAACTCAAAAAAAAAAAAAAATTGTATTTATTCGTACATGCTTAAACTTCAGTCACCTTCAAAGTATTCTCTATTTGATGCAATGCACCTACCAAGACACTTTTCCACTGCTCAAAACAGTTTTTGAACTAATCAATTTTAATGTCTTTTAGTGCTTGTGTCATTTTTTGTTTCACCTTTTCCACACTGGCAAAACATTTCCCTTTGAGGACTTTTTTCATCCGGGGAAACAAAAAAAAAAAGTTGCTCAGGGTGAGATTTGAATAGGGAGGGTAGAGCATGGGAGTCATGCAATTTTTAAATGCACTGAAAGAGTCTCCAAAATAAATTCACTGAAGCCAAACGCGGCTTCTCACAACAAAGCTAGCTGGGACTCTGATGCTGAAGGGTTCCTAGAACACAACTAGTGGGGAAAGCCTGTACTACAAAGGGCCCACCCTCCAAAAGATAATTCTGGTTTTTTTTGGAGTCCTCTCCTCCAGTAGACCAAAAGATACTTATTTGACAAAATTGATATTAGAGATTCTCTTCAAATGTAATTTTCAAAAAATACCAAATATTGCAAAAATGCTAACAATACAATGATAAATAAAAGAGTCTATACATTATGATGACTACACTGAAATTCTCTTGTGTACAGAAAACACAAGAATGTTAAAAAGTATTTCAAAATGTTAGACATGGTCATCACTGAAGTACTGGGTAGCATTAAAAACATAATTATTCCTTTGGACTTTTCTCAATTTTTCCACATTTTACAAAAATGACTACCAGAAAAAAAGTAAATATAATTTTAAAGTTATTTTCAGAAAAATTTTAACGAAATGAGAAAAAGTTGATGTTTCAAAGTGAAAAAGTATATAAAACTTTACATACATATCATCTCAATAATCTATATAACTATTGGTGATTTCTCTATGCTGTTAGATTGTCCATGCTTTTACACCATCTATTACTTTCACAAATTACATTATTTTTAAGTAGACAGATCAGCTAAGCCCAGGAAGAAGCGTTCTTTTATTTTTGAGTTGGAGTCTCACTCTGTCACCCAGACTGGAGTGCAGGGGCCGCTCCCGGCCACCGCAGCCTCTACCTGCTGGACCCCGGCTATCCTTCCGCCTCAGCCTTCCGAGTAGCTGGAATTACAGGCATGCGCTATCATGCCCGGCTAATTTTTTGATTTATTGTAGAGATGAGGTCTCGCCTGCCCAGGCGGGTCTCGAACCTGCGGGCTCAGGCAATTCACTCACCTCAGCTTCCCAAAGGCATGGGATTATAGGCTGAGCCACCGAGCCTGGCAAGAAGCGTTCTTTAAAATTTAAAATCAGGAGAAAGAAGAAAGGTTTACTGCAGTCCAAGAATTTGAGGCTGTAGTAAACCATAATTGTGCCACTGCACTACAGTCTGGGCGACAGAGTATTGATTTATTTTCCTTTTTGGGTGTGGGTGTGTGTGTGTGTGTGGGTGTGTGTGTGTGTGTGTGTGTGTGTGTGTGTGTGTGTGTGTGTGTGTGTGTGTGTGTGTGTGTGTGTGTCTCAGCCTGTAATCCCAGCACTGTCGGAGGCTGAGGTGAGTGGAATGCCTGAGCCCACGGGTTCGAGACCCACCTGGGCAGCTTGGTGAGACCTTATCTCTACAATGAAATAAAAAATTAGCTGGGCGTGGTAGCACACGCCTGTAGTTCTGGCTACTTGGCAGGCTGGGGCGGAAGGATCGCTGGAGCCCAGCAGGTCGAGGATGCGGTGGCTGGGAGCATGCCACTGCATTCTAGTCTGGATGACAGGGTGAGACTCCAACTCAAAAAAAAAAAAATGTCAGGAGACTAAAAATTAGCTTAGAAAAACAGGTAAGAAAAGAATAGCAAAGACAGGATACATCAACAGTTAAAAAGTTAGATTGTAGAACACCAAACTCATAATCTTACCTTTACTAGGAGAGCAAAATTACTCTTCAGAGAATTTGTCACACCATTTTCATACACCATTTTCCTCATGTGGTTTTCACTCACATTCTCACCGCCAGATTGATACCTTAATAATGACTTTAGTATGGTTTCAAAAGGGTCCGCTGAAACAGATAAATTATTAAGTATCTCTATATCAAAATAATCACTAAAAAAAATCTTCAGCAAGAGAACAAGAGATCAAGGAAATAAGGGATTATAGCTAAGAACATGGTAATTTTTTTCATTACTTCCTTATTTGTCTTTTCTAAATATAAACAATTCAAGAGTCAATTAAAACTGGTAAGCATACAATATCCTGACTGGGAATTCCACTGTAAATCATTAATACTTGCATACATTTTCTACCTACATGACAACAATGTAATTGATTATTTTTAAAACCCCAATTCACTGATTTTAAAGAAAATGGGTAAGTTTGCGTGTAGTTATCAAGTATTACAGTTAAAGTTATTTACTTGGGGCTGAGCTCGGTGGCTCAGCCTGTAATCCTGCGCTTTGGGAGGCCAAGGGTGAGTGAATTGCCTGAGCCCGCGGGTTCGAGACCCACCTGGGCAACTTGGAGAGACTTCATCTCTACAATAAATAAAAAAAAAATTAGCTGGGCATGGTAGCGCACGCCTGTAGTTCCAACTACTTGAAAGGCTGAGGCGGAAGGATCGCCAGGGCAGCCACTGCACTCCAGTCTGGGTGAATGAGTGAGACTCCAACTCAAAAAAAAAAAAAAAATTATTTACTTGGTACAAGCACAGTCTATAATCCCAACACTTTGGAAGGTTGAGACTAGGATCACTTGGGGCCAGGAGTTCAAGACAAGCCTAGGCAATGCAACAGTGCCCTCTTATCTCTACAAAATTTTTTTTTTTAGCCTCTGTCACCCAGGCTGGAGTGCAGTGGCACACTCACAGTCACCCCAGTGTCCACCTCCTGGGCTCTAGTGATCCTTCTGCCTCAGCCTTTCAAGTCGCTGTAACTACAGGCATGCACTACCATGCTGGCTAATTTTTTGATTTATTGTAGAGACGAGGTCTCATCAAGCTGCCTGGGCTGGTCTCGAACCCACGGGCTCAGGCAATCCACTTGCCTTGGCCTCCCAAAGTGCTGGGATTACAGGCTGAGCCACTGAGCCCAGCCTACAAAAATTTTTTAAAAATTAGCTGGGCAGAGTAGCACGTGCCTGTAATTCCAGCTACTAGGGAAGCTGAGACAGGAGGATTGTTTAAGCCCAGGAGCCGTAATGAGCTATGGTGGCACCACTATACTCCAGCCTGAGTGACAGAGCAAGACCTTGTCTCTACAGAAGTTAAATAATTATTTAAATATTTCTATTCTCAGTCAGGCTCTGTGGCTCAGCCTGTAATACCAGCACTTTGGGAGGCTGAGGCGAGTGGATAGCCTGAGCCTATGGATTCGAGACTAGCCCGGGCAACTTGGTGAGATCTCATCTCAACAATAAATCCAAAATTAGCCAGGCATGGTGGCACCCGCCTATAGTTCCAGCTACTTGGAAGGCTGAAGCAGGATTGCCGGATCCTACCACATCGTCACTGGGGTGGTTGCGAGCACTTCAACCTGCACTCCAACCTGGGCAATGGAGTGAGACTCTAACTCAAAAAAATTCTATTCTCTCCCTTCACTTTTTTTTTTTTTTGAGTTGGAGTCTCACTGTCACCTAGGCCAGAGTGCAATGGCATGATCATGGCCACTGTAGCCTTGACATGCTGGGTTTACACTCTGTCTCAGCCTTCCAAGTAGCTGGGACTAGAGGCATGCACCACCATATCTGGCTAACTGTTTGATTTATTATAGAAACAAGGTGTCTCGCCATGTTGCCTAGGTTGGTCTCCAACTCCTGGGCTCGGGCAATCCTCCGGCCTCAGTTCCCCAAAGTGTTGCAGTTATAGGCATAAGCCACCACACCCTGCCTTTTTTCAATTGTTTAAATGTACTTCTTTAGTGACTATATTATTTAAACACACACACACACACACACACACACACACACGATACATTGTCATTGTAAACAATTCAAATGCAGGAAGAAAGTTAAATTCATCCTAAATTTAACCACACAGAGATAGTCACTGTCAGCATTTTAGACATTTTTTACAACCGATATCATTTCTTTCTCTTTTTTTTTGAGTTGAAGTCTCACTCTTTGTCGTCTAGGCTGAAGTGCAGTGGCACGCTCATGGCCAACACAGCCTGGACTTACTAGGCTTCGGCGATCCTTCTACCTCGGTCTTCCAAGTAGCTGGGACTACAGACGCACGCCAATATGCTCGGCTTCTTTTTGTGATTTACTGTAGAGACGAGGTCTCACCAAGTTGCCCAGGCTGGTCTTGAATTCCTGGGCTCAGGTAATCCTTTCACCTTGGCCTCCCAAAGTGCTGGGATTCTAGGCTGAGCCACCGCGCCTGGCCTGATTTTTTTTTTTTTTTTTTTTTAGTTGTAGTCTCACTCAGTCTCCCAGGCTGGAGTGCAGTGGCACACTCATGGTCACCCCAGTGTCGACCTGCTAGGCTCCGGCGATCCTTCTGCCTCAGCCTTTCAAGTAGCTGGAACTACAGGTGTGTGTTACTAAGCCCAGATAAGTTTTGATGTATTGTAGAGACAAGGTCTCACCAAGTTGCCCAGGTTGGTCTCAAAGCCTCCCAAAGTGCCAGGATTACAGGCTGATATATAACAGAGAGAGAGACGGACAGAAAAACCTGTCAAACTTTCCAAATAACTACTTTCCTGGCCCGGCATAGTGGGTCACTCCTATAATTCTAGCACTCTGGGAGGCCAAGGTGGGAGGAGTTCAAGAGCAGCCTAGGCAAAATAGCAAGACATCATCTCTACAAAAAATAAATTAAAAAATTAGCTAGGCTTAGTGGTGCATGCCTATAGTCCCAGCTACTTGGGAGCCTAGGAGTTTGTAGCCAGGACTACAGGTGCATGCCCCCACATTTGGTTTCTTTTACCATATGTGTGATTATCAACTTCTGGATAAATTCCTTAAGATACTATTGTTAGGTCAAAGGTTACTGTTGGCTGGGCATGGTGGCTCACACCTGTAATTGCAACATTTTGGGAGGCCAAGACAGGAGGTTTGCTTAAAGCTAGGAGTTCGAGAGTAGCCTGGCAACACAGCAAGACCTCATCTCTACAAAATCAAAAATTTAGCTAGGCAACGTAGCTTGCACCTGTGGTCCCAGTTATTTGGCAGCCTGAGGCAGAAAGACTGCCTCAGGAGGTCGAAGCTGTGGTGGATTATGACTGCACAACTGCACTCCACCCTGGGGAACAGAGTGAGACCCCTGCTGAAAAAAAAAAAAAAAAAAGGATACTGCCAACCTTCTTCTCTCTAGAAAGTTTGTTCAGTACAATATTTATAGTACATGTTTCCCCATTCCCTCATCAATAAAGAGTTTTGCCAGTATCCCTCATCTCTTCTGGTAAGATAGGTAAACAGGTTTATTTTTATTTACAACCAACTGAATATTAGTGAGGTTGAAATATTTTCATTTGTTTATTAGTCATTCATATTTCTTCTTAATTACCTTGTTTTTGCCCATTTTCCTGCAAGGGAATTTTTTTTTTTTTGAGTTGGAGTCTCACTCTGTTGCCCAGGCTGGAGTGCAGTGGCCACTTTCGGTCATCATAGCCTCCACCTGCTGGGCTCAGGCAATCCATCTGACTCAGCCTTCTAAGAAGCTGGAACCACAGGCACATGCCACAATGCTCAGATAATTTTTTGATTTATTGTAGAGATGAGGTCTCACCAAGTTGCCCAGGCTGGTCTTGAACCCCTGGGCTCAGGCAATCCTCTAGTCCTGGCCTCCCAAAGTACTGGTATTATAGGCTTGAGCCACCACGCCCGGCCTCTGCAAGGGCATTTTATTTTTGTTTTCTTATTAGTTCTTATTGATGATTTAACACAAATATAGTAATCGATAGCTACACATAATATATGGTAGTGTGTAACCAGCATTTTCCTCTTTCTTCATCCCTTTGCGAGGTTTTTTGTTTTGTTTTGTTTTTTGAGTTGGGGTCTCATTCTATCACCCAGGCTGGAGAGCAGTAGCATAATCATGACAATCATGGCTCACAGCAGCCTCAATCTCCTGAGTTCAGGCGATCCTTCCACCTCAGCATTCCAAGAAGCAAGGACTATAGTGGCAGGTCACCATGCCCGGCTAATTTTTTTGTTTTTTATAGAAAGGAGGTTTCTCTATGTTGCCCAGGCTGGTCTCAAAGTCCTGGGCTCAAGCAATCCTCCCACTTCAGCCTCCCAAAGTGCTAGGATTACAGGTGATATTCACCATACCTGGCTTGTTTTTGTTTTTAGAGATAAAGTCACACTGTGTTGCTCAGGTTGGTCTCCAACTCCTGCAGTCAAGTGATCCTCCCACTACAGCCTCCTGAGTAGCTGGGACTACAGATACATGCCACTGTGCCCACTCAAGGTATTTTTTATTATACTAAAATGTGTCACTTCTATGTAGGTAGATTTATTCAACTTGTGTTTTATGGCTCCTAGATCTTTTGTCATAGTAAGAAAAGGTCTATCTATATTCCCCACAGTCAGAAAAAGAAACAATATTTAACTATGTTGTTTCCTAATACTTTCATGACTTCATTTGGAATTTATTTTGTTGTTTTTTTAAAATCGGTTTTTTTTATGTATAAGTTTAAGGAGTACAAGTGCAGCCTTGTTTCATAGATACATTGTATAATGGTGTAGTCTGGGCTTCCAGTGCAAACATCACCCAAATAATGGATACTGCTTCATCAAGCAATCACTGGAATTTATTTTGATATGAAGAACAAGGCAGGGGCCGGGCTCGGTGGCTCAGCCTGTAATCCCATGCTTTGGGAGGCAGAGGTGAGTGGATTGCCTGAGTCCGCGGATTCAAGACCCTCCTGGGCAACTTGGTGAGACCTCAACTCTACAATAAATAAAAAAATTAGCCAGGCATGGAAGCACATGCCTATAGCTCCAGCTACTTGGAAGGCTGAGGCAGAAGGATTGCCGGAGCCCAGCAGGTCAAGGCTGTGGTGGCCAAGAGAGTGCCACTACCCTCCAGCCTAGGTGACAGAGTGAGACTCCAACTCAAAAACAAACAAAAAAAACCAAAACAAAACAAAAAAGAAATAAGGCAGGAATTGAGATTTATTTTTTCCAATTAGCTAACCAATATTGCCAAAACCAGCTATTACTTTTGTGATAAAATGTTGTCTTTGTGATATATACTTGGTTTGTTTTCTTAAATACCTACTCTATTCCAGTAATCTGTCTGCCAAGACCTGTCACAGCATGAGAGTCTTTCAATTAACCTAGCTTTATGATACACTATATCATCTGATGGTTCAAGTATTATCCTCATTATTATTCTTTTTAAAATTTTCTCATCCAGGCTTGGTGGCTCAGCCTATAATCCCAGCACTTTGGGAGGCTGAGGCAAGTGGACTGCCTGAACCTGCAGGTTTGAGACCCACCAGGCAACTTGGCGAGACCTTGACTCTACAATAAATCAAAAATTAGTCGGGCATGGTAGCGTACCCCTGTAGTTCCAACTACTTGGAAGGCTGAGGCGGAAAGATCGCGGGAGCCCAGCAGGTCAAGGCTGCAGTAGCTGGGAGCGTGCCACTACACTCCAGTCAGGGCGCAGAGTGAGACTCCAACTCAAAAAAAAAAAAAAAAAAAAAAAAAGATTTTCTCCTGGCTACTCATGTACTATTAGTCTTCCAGATATACCCTGGAACTATTTTTTCAGATTCCCAAAAAAAATGCTGTTGAAATTTACTTTGAAATTTTGTCATATATACCTATAAATGAAAGAAAAACACAATTTTATAATACTGTCTCAAATGAGGTAATAAAGACTTTAACATAATGCCTAGAACACAGTACAAAGTATTCAATAAATGTTAGCAACTTCTATCCAAGAACAATGTGCACTACTTTATTTGTACACACTTATTATTAAAAGGTAAGGATCAGCTAATTAGAAAGAAAATTAAACTTACATGTCTTATTGGGGTTGATATGCTGCTTCAGTACATCCACAGTGCCCAAGCTAACCACAAGGCGCCTGCCAAACCAGAAAGAGACCACAGGCCCGAATCTCTCATGCAAATTAACCAGGAACTCGTGCAAACTTCCACTATTTACAATATCTGGAAGATTACCATCTCTGACAAAAGACAAAACATTTGACAAAATAATCACTTTAATTTGGAAAAATCAGAAAAATAATAGCTGACTCTGCATTAACTATGGAATTCAAATTACCGCAAAATCCAAAACTCAATTGTATTTGCCTTGTTGCTATGTTTCTATAGTTATATTTAGATATGGATTTGTGTGATAGTTTAAGAATTCATAACACTTCAGACCAAATAGGAAAGCCACAAGAAGCACCTGACTTTGTTACTGGAAAACCATCCAACTTTTGCAACACCTAATTCTAACAAGGATATCATTACAGGCTAATGAAAGTCATCAGGTTAGTTATGGCAATTTTTTTCTTCTTTCCTTCTATCTTAATCCTATTTTCAGCTTTTTCTGGCAGGGGGAAGTGAAAGGAATTAAAGGTTTTGATTTATACAGCTCTCCTTTCTGTTCTTAACAAAGTTTAGGTTATATGCCCAAACATAAATTTAGGATAAATAAAGGAACTAAATAAGATGATAAATCTAAAAATATGGTTTAGTTTTGATACCAAAAATGAAAAGCTGACTCTACTTGATTCCAAAAAAATACTCACTTTTCTTCAGTTGGAGTAATCCCTGGAATTCCTGCAGCTTGTCTGGAAGCCTTAAGGAAAAAATTTTAAATAGTTTAGAATAACGCATTACCATATATCCCATAAGTGTTCCACCAAACATCTGCAGGACTTAAACAATGGCTCGCTAATTCAATTGAATCTAAGAAATAATCTCTATATTAAAATACAAAAAAAGGCCAGGCATGGTGGCTAACACCTGTAATCACAGTACTTTGGGAAGCTGAGACAGGATTGCTTGACCCCAGGAGTTCAAGGCCAGCCTAGGCAACATAATGACACCTTATCGCTACAAAAAAAAATTTTTTTTTTTTTTTTGAGTTGGAGTCTCACTCTGTCACCCAGACTGGAGTGCAGTGGCCACTCCCGACCACTGCAGCCTCAACCTACTGGGCTCCAGCGATCCTTCCGCCTCAGCCTTCCAAGTAGCTGGAACTACAGGCACGCACTACCACACCCGGCTCATTTTTGATTTATTGTGGAGATGAGGTCTCGCCCAGTTGCCCAGGCGGGTCTCGAACCCGCGGGATCAGGCAATCCACTCACCTCAGCCTCCCAAAGGCACGGGATTACAGGCTGAGACACCGAGCCGGCTACAAAAAATTTTAAAACAATAGCTGGGTGTGGTGGCTACATGCCTGTAGTCCCAGCTACTCAGGAGGCTGAAGAGGGAGGATCATCTGTGCCCAGGAACTCAAGGCTGCAGTGAGCAGTGATTGTGCCACTGTATTGCAGTCTGAGCAAGAAAGTGAGACCCCGAATCAAACAAAAAGGGGTGGTTTGGGGAGGATTTTTTTTTTTTTTTTTTTTTGAGTTGAGTCTCACTCTGTCGCCTAGGCTGGAGTACAGTGGCACACTCACGGCCAACCCAGCATCGACCTGCTAGGCTCTGGCGATCCTTCTGCCTCAGCCTTCCAAGTAACTGGAACTCCGCGCATTACCACACCAGCTAATTTCTTATTTATTATAGAGACGAGGTCTGGCCAAGTTGCCCAGGCTGGTCTCAAACCCGCGGGCTCAGGCAATCCACTTGCCTTGGCCTCCCAAGGTGCTGGGATTACAGGTTGAGCCACTGAGCCCGACCTTGGGGAGGATTTTTTACATGGAAAAGAATTATCTTAACCAGGCATGGTGGCTCACACTTTTAACACCAACACTTGGGGAGTCTGAGTCAGGAGAATCAGGCCAGGAATTCAGGACCACCTGGGCAACATAGTAAGACTTTATCTCAACAAAACACACAAAAATTAGTTAGAGAGGTGGCATGTACCCATAGTCCTACCTACTCAGGAGGCTAAGGTAGGAGGACTGCTTGAGCCCAGAAGGTAAAGGCTGCAGTGAGCCATGACTGCACCACCACACTCCAGTCTGGGAAGTAGAGCAAAGACACTGTATCAAGACAGAAAATAAAAATAAAGAATTGCCTAATGGTCTTTCTCTGTGTCGATTAAACTAAACTGTATGAAGAATTTAATATCCGCTGTATATCAAGTAACACATATCAAGCACATTTTTCTTTGTTCTGAGTTTATATATGGTCCCAGATGGCTAGGCTAAAAAAAAAAAAAAAAAAAGTCCACAGTTTCATTCATCCCTTAAATAATTATGTTCTTTTTAGTCAAAGAATTCATCAAATTACAATAAGATGACTATGGTCTGAATGTTTGAGTCCCCAGAAGTCATATATTGAAATCAAATCCCCAATACAATAGTATTAATAGGTGAGGCCTTTGGGAGGTGATGAAGTCATGAGAGCAGATGCCTCATGAATGGAATTAGTGCCACTATACAAGAGGCGAGGAGAAGCTTATCTGTCCCACCATGTGAGGACACAGTGAGAAGGCACCACCCATTATCTAGGAAATGGACCCTCAACAGATCTGGACTTCCCAGCCTCCAGAAATAGAAATAAATTTCTGTTGTTTATAAACCACCAAGCTTAGTATTTTGTTAAAGCAGCCCAAACAGACTAAGACAACTATATTCATCTTTTGCGTTAATGCAGTCGTTATTATTAATGCCATGCAGTGAGCTGTCTGCTACCAAGATATATTAAATCATACATAAATATAATAAAATGTTTATTTATTTTTTTTGAGTTGGAGTCTCACTCTGTCACCCAGACTGGAGTGCAATGGCCGCTTCCTGCCACTGCAGCCTCGACATGCTGGGCTCTGGCAATCCTTTCGCCTCAGCCTTCCAAGTAGCTGGAACTACAGGCGCGCGCTACCATACCCAGCTCATTTTTGATTTGTTAGAGATGAGGTCTCACCAAGTTGCCCAGGCGGGTCTCAAACCCACAGGCTCAGGCAATCCACTCACCTCGGCCTCCCAAAGTGCTGGAATTACACGCTGAGCCACCAAGCCCAGCCTAAAATATTTATAATAATAAAATAATTCACAGCAAACTGTTAAAGTGACAACCTCTAAAAAATGAACTGGAGAATTTTAATTTTTTACAAGTTTCTTTTTTTTTTTTTTTTTTTTGAGATGGAATCTCACTGTCACCAAGGCTGGAATACAGTGGCACACTCATGGCCACCACAACCTCGACCTGCTGGGTTCAGGTAATCCTTCCACTTCAGCCTTCCAAGTACCTGGAACTAAAGGTGTGCGCCACTATGCCTAACTAATTTTTTTTAATTATTGTAGAAGCGAAGTCTTGCCATGCCATCCAGGCTGGTCTTGAACCCGTGGGCTCAGGTAATCCTCTTGCCTCTGCTTCCGAAATGCTGGGATTATGGGGATTTTAGCTTTTACAGTTTTCTACTGAGCTTATGGTTGTTGGCATTTGGGGTGGGTGCTATTTTTTATTTTACAACAAGCATACATTACTTTTATAAATTGATTCTTAAATATTTACAGAAAAGATAACCTAAAATATCCAACTATAGAATCAATTCTGGGTTTTGTCAATGATTATGACTACCATTGAGTTTTATCTGTTTGGCATTACACTTTTTTCTATTTAACACTATACATGTAAATGAATAACTGAATACTTATTTATGTGAACACTTAAATGCTAAACTGCATTCCATCATGCTGCCAGAATTGCTTACTCATGTTTCTGCTATATTGCTGTAAAGTGTCTGGCCTATTGCTTTTGTTTCATTCCTTGTTATATTACTATAAGAAATGTAAGCCGGGCTCGGTGGCTCAGCCTGTAATCCCATGCTTTGGGAGGCTGAGGTGAGTGGATTGCCTGAGCCCGCAGGTTCGAGATCCACCCGGGCAATTTGGCGAGACCTCATCTCTACAATAAATCAAAAAAATCAAAGAAATGCTATGAAAATCTTTGCACAACTTTAGTTTTTTCCTCGTTTCCCTCTCCTTTGGAACCCCAAAAGAGAAATAATGGGTTGAGTGGTACTAAAGAGCTTCACAGTTTCAATTAAATACTACGAAATTGTTACCAAGGCAATGGAACTATATGTATTGCTTGTATTTAATGATGATAATAAAAGCTACAATACGTAACTTGTGTTATACACATTGTTAATTTTTTTTCTAAGTGAGAAAGCAGAATTTATTGAGAGGACAGAGAAGCTCCCACAGTGGGAAGGGACCTGAAGAGGTTGCTCACATTGTCAAATTTAATATTACAAATAGTGGGAAAAGAAAAAAACAGCCCCATTTTTTTTTAAAAGAATAACATCGCCGGGCTCGGTGGCTCAGCCTGTAATCCCGCGCCTTTGGGAGGCTGAGGTGAGTGGATTGCCTGACTGC